>NC_072786.1:1730271-1898723 GCF_022539595.1 Amphiprion ocellaris
TTAGGACAGCCAATAGCTGCTTTCCTGAGGAGCTGGCAACACTGGCCTTTAAAACCAGCCGCAGCCGGCATCGCCTCACTTCACCTCGGATCGCTTCTGTTCGGGTCTCGGGACTTTTCTCTGGAAGTTTGTGTCCAACATGGCGCAGATCAACACCTGCCTGAAGCGCACCTTCACCATCTTCAACATCTTCTTCGCGGTGAGTTTTTTTTTTTTTTTTTTTTTTAAATCCGGTTTTTATTTTTATTTATATATATATATATATATATATATATATATATATATATATATATATATATATATATATATATATATATATATTTTTTTTTTTTTTTTTTTTTTTTTTTTTTTTAAACACGCAAATTAGGCGTGAATTTAAAGTGCGCAGTGCAGGTGGGAGTCGTCAGTGCGCATGTCCGAGAAACAACACAAACAGCGTTAAATGTCAAATTTAATGAACTTATTGTGATGTTTGTTTGTTTTTTAGTTCCTGCACAACCTTTTACGCCTTTTCTAAACTTATTTTTAGTTGATTTAATGTGTTTTTGTCTGGTTTTTAATTAGTTTAGTGCTTTGTGGTCTTGTTTTTAAATAAACTGTGCCTTTTTAACGGTTAAATGTGAATAAAAGTCAAACAAATGGCTCATTTTAACGAAAAAAACAACGAAAATTCATATTATTCTCATGTGAACTAGTAAAAAAGCCAAAACTGAAGGGTCAAAAAGCCTCAAATGTGAATAAAATTATAAGAAATGGCTCATTTTGACTAAAAAAACAATGGAAATTTCAGATTATTCTCATGTGAACTAGTAAAAAAGTTCAAATTAAAGAGTCTGAAAGCCTCAAATGTGAATAAAAGTCAAATAAGTGGCTCCTTTTGACTAAAAAAGCAACAAAAATTCTGATTTTTCTCATTGCAATCAAGTAAAAAAAAGTGTAAAGGCCTGAAATGTTTGCTGGTTTCGTGGAGTCACCGGTGGTTTCTGGTTGTTAAATGTGACCAGAAGCAGCTGTTTTCTGAAGCAGGAAGCGCCTTTTTTCGCTGTTTTGTCTCGATGAAAGCGTCTCGGCTCGTTTCTCTTCCGAAGGGAATGTTTGTTGGCTGGATCTGCGGCCGTTCCAGGTCAGCCAACAGCTGGGAGTCGGTCTCAGGTTTCAAAACTTCCACTTCCTGCAGAGCTCCAGGTTCATCCATCGAGCTGCTTTTAGATCCAAACTGGACCTAAAGTGGAGTTTAATCAGGGTTTAATTGGCTTAAAGGTTCCGGTTTTCCGACATCTGAGAGGCTGGCAGCCATTTTATCTACTGGATGGAAGCGTTTGGAGCAACAGATGTCTGGAAAAACTCCAAATGTTTGGATTTCTGACTGTTAAAACTCACTAAATGGTTAAATGTTTGCTTGTAAAAGTGTAAAAATGACGCTTTAGTTCAGTAGAAGACATAAAAGTTGGTAGAAACGATCAACAACTTTTATCTTGAGGTTTCAGCCTCGAAACTTTAACTTCCTGCAAAACAAACAAACATTTGTGGTGTTTTTGAGTTAAGTTCTACATTTTGACCTTCAGCAGAAGCAGAACTTTGGTGGAAAGTCGAGATTTAATCTGTTGAGACGCCATCAAAGCAGCAGAGCGGCCATTTTCTAAAGCTGAAAGTTATGCAACCCAAAGAGTTCAGAGCAAAGAGCAGCCAAAAGGTTGAAAGTGTCCAGTTTACAGTGATGTAGGGACACAAAAAGCAGATTTCTACATCTGAGGAACTTAAAGAAGCACATTTTAGGGTGTTTTTGTAATTTAAAAACTTACCGATTGTTGCATAATCATATTACATAACAACCGAAACTAGAAAAAAACACAGAAATGTTGATGTAGTTTTGTATAAAATCGACTTCCAAAATGTTAAAAACCTCCAAATATGTAGTTTAATGTGATGTTGGGACTCAAAACAGCAGATTTCTACATCTGAGGAACTTAAAAAGGAATAATTTTGGTGGATTTCTAGTTTAAATACTTATTGATTGTTGCATAATCCCCTTGATTTATAGCAACAAACTGAAAAAAAAACAAAGAAACGATGAAATAGTTTGTTATAAAATCCCCTTCTAAAAAATAAAAAACCTCCAAACATTTAGTTTAATGTGAAGCTGAAAAGCTTAAAGGTTTTTTTTTTTGGATTTCTTATTTAAAAACCAACAGAATTGTTCTGCATTACATTTGAAAACCAAGCCTTAATTCACAATAAAAAAATTAAATATTGTAGAAACATCTGAAATTGTAAAGTCACTGTAAAAAAAATCTGCGTTTTAAATTTATTTTCAACCATTTATTTCAGTTTGTTTTTACTATTTTGCTAAATTATAAAAAAAAGAACCAGTGAAATCACAAAACAAGGAAAATGTCCCATCAAAATTTTATAATTTTACAAATGCTAATTTGTTCGCTGTGTTTAATTTAGCAAAGTATATTAATATTTTGCAGGTATTTGCTGTTATTTTAACAAAATATGTAGATTGAAGATTGAAAGATGGTAATGTTTAAATAGTTATTTCACAGGTTTCCTCAGTTTTGTTAAATTACAAAAACAATTTAGTAAAATCACAGAAAAAGTGCAAATTGACTTGGGAAGAAAATAATTTCAAATTATATTTAAAAAAACAGGCTAAAATTGTACATCAGTTTTTTTGTTGTTTGTTTTAGGGTCATAAAATCACGCTTTTTACAGATTTTTTTTAAACATATAATTGTTATTTTAAAAAGAGAAACTATAAGTTAAGCGCTGAAGACCATAAATAATTTTTAAACTTTTATTTTACAGATTTTTCCTTGTTTTGTTAAATTACACATAAGTAAAATCACATGTTAAGAAAATTTTTGAAATAGTAGTTAATTTCAAAATTTTTTTTACAACTGGCTGTAGAATTAAACTTTTTAAACTTTATTTAAATGTGCTAAAAATATTATGAATTTCCAGATACTTGCTGTTATTTTCACAGTTTTTGTTGTCTTCTTGAGGCACCTTCTCTTGTTGTTTTTTAGTTTTTTTTTAAATGTTTTTTTACACCGTAGTTCCAGTGCTTGTGGTTTGTTTTTATTGGCTTTAATAAACTTGTTGGTGGGTTTGTTTTTATTCTTCAGCTCGAGTTCTAATAAACTTTTTTGTTCCAGAGTGTATTTTTACAGCGTTGTTTTGTATAGGGTCGTTCTGATTTTTTTGTTTTTTGTTTTTCTTGGTTCTAATAAAGCCTTTTATTTTGTTTGTTCCAGATTGTGGGCGGAGTCATCATCGCTCTCGCTCTGCTGTGTCAGATCCTCACCAATGTGGAGGGACGAGAGAACGTGAGTTGAAAATGGTAAATAACTGCACTTACTCCTGTCAGCCTGAATAAATCCTGACGTGTGCAGACGTTGTTCTGTTCCAGCTGGAGGGTCGGACCAGCAGCCTGGTCGGCCTCTACCTGTTCGGAGCCATCACCATGATGGTCGCCATCCTGGGCGCCTACGGAGCTCACAAGGAGAGCAAAGCCTCGCTGGTCGTGGTGAGTAGAGAACGTTTCATCACATCGGGTTCATAAACCGGGTCAGCGGTGACGTCTGAGGGGGAAAACCAAAGACAAACATAAAGAGAAACCAAATAAGAACCAATCTGAGCTGCAGTTTGTTCCTGTTCTGCTCTGAACTTCCTCTGAGGCACCAAAACGGGGAAACTCCTGAACGTTTTCACCATCATTTATTACAAAATCAGCTGTTTTAGCTGTGAATTAGAGGTTCATTTCAGAGGAATCCTGTTGTACTACAGCAAAAAACTGTGACGTTATGTGAAAAATACACAAAATGCAGCATAAATTTACAATAAATGAAAATTAAATGCAATTATAAAAGAATTTAATGTGAATGTTTTCATACAGCTTTATTTTTCACAATTAATTTTAATTTGTACTGAGTTCTACCAATTACAAAATGTATTTAAGTCATTTTTTGATCTATATATTTATAAAACAGTGTATTTTTGTAAAATGCTGCGACCAGTTTCAGGATAAATTCCTGGATGTTTTTGCCAAAATTTATTGGAAAAGTTGCTGCTTTAGCTGTAAATTACAGGTTTATTTCAAACAAACCCTGCAGTAATAGAACAGAAAACTGAAGTTATGTGAAAAATGGATAAAAAATACACAAAATGCAGCATAAATTTAAAATATATGAAAATTAAATGCAACTATGAAAGAATTAAATATGAATATTTTCACACAGCTTTATTTTTTCGCACTTAAATTTAAATTCTTACCAAGTTCTAAGTTTTTCAAATTTTTTTTCAAGTCTTTCTTCAATTTAATATGTATTTATAAAAGAACATACAATAATGAAAAAACAGAAACGATGTTATAGAGAAGTTTAAACTGGTTCATGAACCTGAGCACAAGTTCCATTTTCTTTTTTTTTTTTTTTTTTTTTTTTTGTTCAGGCAGTTAAAATCTACTAAACTGGAGACAATAAGTGAACAAAAATGCACCATAAATTTCAAATAAATGAATATTATATGTGAAAATTTGTACATTTAACTTTACAAATCATACTCATTTTGAAAAAAATTGAGTCATTTTGAATGTCACATTAGACAATTTTTTTTTCATATTGAACCACTCACAACTGATTTTAATAAAGTTCCTTCATTTTTTTCAGCATTTTTAGGTTTCAGTTTTGCTTATGTATTTAAAACTATCACTATTTTATGTGTCCTTAATTAAAATTAATTTAGGTGACTTCTGATAGATGCCTCTAAAGGAAAACTAGACTTACTGAAGTGAAACAACCTTATTTATGTTGTAAAATTAGCCATAAAGAAACAGTTGTGAATCGTGAAATCTATGTGAAAAGGGTCTGTGTTTTCTAACTGGAGACTGTAAGTGACCAAAAATGCACCATAACTTTCAAATAAATGAATATTATATGTAAATAAATGGTGAATATTTGCTCATTTAACTTTACAAATCACATTCAGTGTTAATTTGAGTTTTGCCTGTTATATATATTCAACAAGCTTTATAGCATAAAGCATCTTTCTAAGGAACCAAAGGATGGTTATCTGATTAAATTAATAGTTTTCCTTTTTTTCATTTTAAAAACTCATTTAATACTTTATTTCTTGTGTTACTGTACAGGATTTGGTTGTAAATATCCTGTAATTGGCAGAAAATTATTAGTAAATTGTTTAAAAGTAAAAAAGTGTCACAAAAACCAGATAATTTGGAGTCTAAAGCTGCCTCTGTACGCTTTTAAAGGTTGAGTAAAAGACAAAACTGAGGTTATCTGATGGTTTTGTTCTGAAGAGAGCAGCTTTTTTTAGATGTTCTCTTACATTATCTTGATTTTTTTCCTGTCGTTGTGAAACTATGGTCAAAGTTAAACCTTGTGGAAATCCCCCGTTGCGTCAGATTAAGTGTTCTTAAGTCTGTTTCTTTGTGTTTCTCCCTTCAGTTCCTGGTCTGTATGATCATCGGAACCCTGCTGATGCTCCGAGCTGGAATCCCGACCGCCATCGCTCGTCCTCAGGTAGAAACCCAACGCCGCTGAATTAAAGATTTAACGGATTAAAGAGGAAGCGCTGCAGGTCATTTGTTCAGCAGACGCTCCTTTCTTTGTTCACGTCCGCAACACCGACCTGCAGTTAACAATGAAAGTGAAATCAGACACTCAGGACGGCTTGAAATAAAGAAGCAAAACATGAGAGTAAAACTTAACACTCGACTTTGTTCCTCCAGTCTGTTGATGAGAAACAGCAGAAGTATGAAAAGTAGCTTTAAAAATAATTAAATTCAACTTTGATTACATGATTAGGAGCGAATTTGTGGCCATCATTATGTTAAAAAAGTATCTGACCTCATTAAAATAACTTTAAAACTTCAGCAGTAGAAGTTAGCAAAATATTCTTAGCGAAAAATCAACTTTTGTTAATCTTAATTACAAACAAAATACAATAAGAAGCTAAATAACAATATTTAATAGACATAACAAACAAATAAAATGAAATATATAAGAAAAAGTGTCTAATATACTAATTAACAGACATTAAGTTTAGTTTCATCACTTTTCTACATGATCTAAAGTTATGTTTATACAAAAATTATTACCTTTTAAAAAAAGTTAATTACTGTAGTAAGGCTATTCTTGGTAGTACAACTAATTTATTTATTACAGCTTTTATAGATTTTTTTCATATTCTATCCATTTCTAATAATAATTGTAATTGCAAAAATAAGTATTGGATATAAACTGAAACAAATAGTTTGAATGTAAATTATTTTTCTAAAATGACAAAATATATTAATAATTTTGCTAAAATTTCTCTACAGACTATTTTTAATATTTTGCAAAGCAGCAGTAAATAATTAGCTGCAGCTTTCACCCATTTTTATTATTATTTGATTTTACTATTATTGTTTATTAACAGTATGTTTGTTTTAGGAAATAAAAATCAGCTGATCTGAATACTTTAACACCGTGCCAACACTTCTACATTTTCTAATTTAATTCAATTTGTTTGTTTTTGCAGATTGAGGGCATTTTGGAGCAAAAGGTCCAAGAGTTTCTGCCACTGGATGAATCTCAGCCTGACGTACAGAATATGGCCAATTCCCTGCAGACGGCGGTGAGTTTAGCTTCTTTATTGTTGCATTGTACATCATTTACTTTAAGTGCTAAATAAATAAAAAACTTCTGATTGCAGTCATGGTCATGAAATGTAATTTGATTTCAAAATATACAATTTGTAAAATGCCTTTGTACTTCAGTCCGTACTTGCTTCCCAGTCCGTATTATTATTATTATTATTTATTATTATTTATGTAAATATCTAGTTTAAGAATGTACAATAATGTTTATTTATATAACTAAATGAAATATTAAGGTTTAGACTCTAATTTATTAATTATACTAATTTACCTTTAACAATTTAGGGTTAAGATCTTACAATGTTATGTAAATTGACCTGATGAATCCAAATTTTAAGGTTAGAAATTTACAAATTTAACGGACTAATTTAAACATAAAGGTTGAAACCTTGAGGATTCATCATTGGAGGTTCTGAGACTTTCGTTGGCAAACCTCAGCATTTCCAGGTTGGACACAGATTAGTTTCATTTACTGCAAGTATAAAACCAAACTTTCAGAATCAGTCAGACCAGTAGATCAATGTGCTGCCATTGGTGACTTTCCAGGTCATAAGCTTTTGTTGACCGACCGATTTTCGTTCCCAGAATCTCACAGGTGTGGCTCCAGCCTCTGATTGGCTGGCATTCTGACAAATAGGTGTGTCGTCGGGCGGAAATTCAGAGCAGAGTCAAGAGGAAATGATTTCATTGTCACGCAACGATCTTTTATAATGTCTAAAGGTCGCTTCGTCTTTGTCGGTCACTTCTTGTTTTTAAGGAGAAATGTGACTCAACACATCTTTTTTTTTTAAGTTCTTTCACTTCTACATTCATATTTCTGATCAAAACGAAAGAAATATCAGAAAGCAAAAGACAGAACATAAAAATGGAGCTGATTTTAATAAGGTTCCTTCATTTTTTGTCAGCGTTCTTAGGTTTCGCAATTATTTCTTGTAGAGTTATGACTTACTGAAGTGAAACAACCCATAAAAACCAGCTGTGAATCCTGAAGTCTGTGAAAAGAGCCTTTTTATGTGTAATCTACATAAAAGCATCGGTGTAAAGTTCTTCTCAGGCAGCAGCTTTAAAAACAAACAAGCCTTTGACGTGTTTTTCACCACAGAGCAGATTATGATCGGTTGGAAACTTCCCTGGAGGTTAAACCACCGCTGCCCTACTTTTATTGCGTCGACACAAAGCAGCAGATTAGACTTCCTGTTTCAGCTCTTTGAAATTTGCAGCATGTAAATTCTACCTGCAGCTAATATACAACAGAGTCAAACTAGTGTCAGTATAATTCAATAAGAGTGAAATAAAACTCACAGAAGCAAAAAAAAGTGATTTCACAAGTAAAACAGACAAATATGTGTTGGATTATATCAACATTAATCAGACTCGGTACTTTATCAGCATACTTTAATAATAAAGGCTCCATATAAAGACTAAAACTGCATTCCTTTACTAGTTTTTATGCCAGACCTACTGCAGGACTAAACTTTTCACATCTGTAATGGAAGTGAAAGTTGAGGTTTAGATGCTGCTTTTGAGTCATTTCATACAAAATATTAGCAATTTTGAACATTTTTGTCAAGTTTTTTTGAGGCAAATTTTTTGACACATTAAACAAATTCAGTCATATTTGACAAATTTAAGTCACATTGGGCAGGTTTTGAGTCATTTTTAGGCAAATTATTAGTAATTTTTGATGGAGACACTGAAAAATATAAGTCACTAAAACCCAAATCAAAATTTTCTCAGATTAGATGAATTTTGAGCTATTTTTGACAAGTTTTTTTGTTCACATTTAACAAAATTTGAGTCATTTTTGGCCAAATTTTTGACAACTTTAAGTCATTAGACAGATTTTGAGTCGGTTTAGACAAAACATTAGTAATTTTTGACAGAGACACTGAAAATGATCAAACATCACTAAAATCTTTTTTTTTTTTTTTTTGAAATCTGCAAATTCCTACATTTGAGAAACTGGAACCATCAAGTTTCTTTCCATGTTTGCTTCTTAAATATTTGCTTTACTGTCATCTTTTCTCGTTTCCATGACGACCACTAACCTGTATTTCTTCTTCTTTGGTTTTAGATGCACTGCTGTGGTCTGTTCAGCTACAGGGACTGGAGGAAGAACATCCCAGAATCCTGTTCCTGCAACCCGGAGGAGGAGGTAGGCCAGTGTCGGAACGTCGAGTACAGGGTGAGCATTGAGCGACGATTTATCCGATTCGTCCCATTGATCCGATTCTTCACGTCCACATTTTAACTCTTATTTTTTTATTTTCTCTTCCAGAACTTCATATTTCAGACGAAGTCCGTCTACGCCAAGGTCAGTAAACCAGATTAGTCCTGAAAAGATGAATGAGAACAAAGCTGAAAGTGAAACTCTAAGGAATGTTTTTAATTCCAGCCCTGCTTCCCCATCCTGATGCACTACATCCTGCTGTTCGCCGACATCCTGCTGGGCATCGTCTTCACTCTGGCTATTCTGGCCGTGAGTATCTTTTTATTCAGGAAAGTTTAGTTTTATATCCATCGGTGCGACAAGTAAACCTATCGGGGTGTAACTGGATGTTTAAGAGTCCAGTTTTGTCTGTTATTGGAGCGTCCTCTAGGGGGCGCCACAGGAAAAAGTCAGAATTTCAGGGTTTTAACAATTTAAAGTCTTATTTATTTATCAGGCCAAACTAAATATATGTGAAAATTTATTAATATCAGTGTTTAAGTACAGATCAAACAAATTGTCTCAATTATTGAACTTTACCAGACTAATTATTAGATGTTAACGTGACGCCCCGACAATATTTAACATATAAAATTATTCAGCTAGTTTAATAGTTTAAGTAACTACAGTACTACAAAGTATTAATAAACACATCTACCAAACAATAATACAATACTCTTTATTTATGTAAATGTACTTTACTAATTTAAATATTTAGGATTAAGTTCATAAAATTTTGTTGGACTAATTGATGTCACAGACAAATTTTACGTCATTTTGGTCAAATTTTTTTATACTAAACAATTTTCTGTCATTTTTTAACAGCTTTTGGCCACATTGGACACATTTTGAGTCATTGCGGACAAACTTTTTGTAATTGACAAATTCTTCTCACATTAAGCACATTTTGGACAATTTTTTGTCAAATTGAGTAATTTTAGACAAAATTTTAGTCATTTGTGACAGATTCTTCTCACATTGGACAAATTTTGTGTAATTTTGAACAAATTTTTGTTTGATTAGACAATTTTCTGTCATTTGGCAGGTTTGTCGCATCAGACAAATTTTGAGTCTTTCGGGAAAATTTTGGGTCATTTCAGACAAAATTTTAGTAATTTTTGACAGTTGTCACAGACGTATTTTGGGGCAAACTTTTTGATACAAACAACTTTCAAGTAATTTTGGACAATTCGAGTCATTTCTGACAAATTTTTGTCACAATAGACAAATTTTGAATAATTTTAGACAAAATTTTAATAATTTTTGACAGATTCTTCTCACATTTAACAAATTTTGGGGGGGCAAACTGAACAACTTTCGAGTCATTTTGGACAAACTTTGATTTCTGACAGATTCTTCTTGCATTTTGACATTCGTCACATTAAATATTCACATGTATTTATTATTTAAAGTTAGTGATCATGCAGTTATACTCGACCAATTTACAAACTTTTTTTATAATTTAATGCACAGATTTACCAGACTAATGGAAAAATATGAATAAATAACACAAAAATAATGGTTTCCCTTTTAGCAGCAAAGAAATGTATTTTACCTTTAAGAATATTTAACGTTGAGGAGAAACGGAAAGTAATTAGTTACATTTAGTTTTATTCTTGAAAATAAACTATTTATCCTGTAAATACTACTCCATGAAGCAGGTTTATTACGTCTGTTTAGATAGTTTGCTCCTGAATGTGATTTTTGTAGCTTTTTACCTTTTTAAACAGTTTTTCCTGTGTTTTCCTGCAGCTGCTGGGTCTGGTCCTGTCCTCCATCATGATCCATCAGCTCCGTTATCCCAGCCGACCCACCGTCCTGCTGTCGGTTCCAGCCATCTTCACCCCGGCGCCGCCCAAATACCAGGAGCTGCACAACCCTCCGGCCTACTGAGGCGCCGGCGCCCCCTGCTGGTGGAAAGCTCGGGTTCCTGTTGTTGTTTTCTTGATTATTTCTGGTTGTTGAACTGTGTCCAAAGTGCCTGAAATGTCTGATGTTGGAAATGCACCTTTTTTATTTTCTCTCTAGAATAATAAGGACTGTAAATGAATCTCATGCCTCCAGAAGAAGAAGCCTAAAGAGGGAAAAATGTGAGAAAATTAATCTTTGTATGACATTAAAAGTCTCTATTTTGAGTTTAAAGTCCAAGATTTGACTCTTTATTTTTCTATTTTGAGCCAGAAACACTCAAATTTGGGCCAATTTTGGACAAACTTTGACTCATTTCTGACAGATTTTGTCACATTAGATGAACTGTGAGTGTTTTGGACAAAATTTAGGTCATTTCAGACAATTTTTTTGTAATTTTTGACCATTTTAGACAAATTTGTTGGACATTAGAACAAATTTTCACTAATTCCGAAAAAAAATGTCAAAGAACAAATTGAGTCATTTTTGATCATTTTTTGTTACATTAGACAAATTTGGGGTAAATTTGGACAATTTGAGTGATTTCAGACAAAGTTTTTGTAATTTGACTATTTTTGACATTCTTCTCACATTGGACCAAACTGAGTCTTTTGGACAAAATTTTGTTCATTTTTTGACCATTTTGTTACATTAGACAAATTTTGGGTCATTTCAGACAAAATCTTTATAATTTTTGACCATTTTGTTTGGCTCAAATTGAGTAATTTCAGACAAAATTTAAGTCATTTTTTTCAGATTCTTCTAACATCAGACACATTTTGAGTCTCTTGGGACAAACTTTTTTTACAAAATTTGAGTCGTTGACAGTTTTTGTCACAGGCAAAATTTGTTATTTTGGACTAATTTTGAGTAATTGCGGTCAAATGTTTTGTTAGATTAGACAATTTTCTGTCATTTTTTAACAGATTTTGGCCTCATCGGACAACCTTTTAGTAATCTATGACAGATTTTTGTCACATTTGAGTGTTTTTGGCACTTTAGACATTTTAATCGATTTGGACAAATTTGAATAAAACACTTGGGGAAAAATAAAAATGTTTGTTAAATGTCCCAATTTGGACCATTTTTCCATAAAATGTTGATTCAAAAAGTCAAATTTAAGGGGAGAGACAGTTTTAAAATGAGTCTAAATGACGGTTAAAGTGGAGATTTTGAGACGAGAATCTTGAAATTCGACTCTAAAGTTCTCTAGTAAAACATCTTTAAACAATAAAGACGAATATTTTCTAGGATGTTTGCCTCAAAAATTCTCTTCTGGACACATTTGAGTTGCAGAAAACCATCTACAAACTTCTAAACTCAACTTATTGACGTTATTTTTGACAAAAGGCGTCAAACTGTTTCTAAACTTGAAGAAAGTCTGTCGCACTGTTGCAAAAATCCAACAAAAAAAAAACATCTAATGTGATTTTAAAAAGTGAAATAAGTGCCAAGAATGTTTTCCGAATCACTAAAATCCACTTCAGCAGCAAAATTTCTGGCGCAAAAACGTCAAAAACCGACTTAAATCCAGCTGTGGTTCATTTCTGAAGTTGTCTTTATGTTTTTAAAACGTTATGAATATGTTACTACTGTTTTTTAGTGTTTTTATTTTCTTTCTTCGTTACTGACAGCTGCAGTGCTCTTAATTTGAAAAGGGAAGTGTGAAAGGAGGTCAGTTAAATGGGTGCAGAGCCCCATTTCAAAATAAAAGTTTATTATTCCTACTTTTAAAAAAGAGAAAAACTGGAAGTTTGAGGGCAGAAATCCACTTTCTGTGTTTTATTTAGTTTGTAGAAGGTGAGAAAAAGAAAATATTCTTTGTTTTACAACTTTTTCCGTGTTTAATTTTTCTGACGGATCAACGACTCGCAGGAATAAAAGACGATTAAAGGAAATCTGAGTGTGAATTATTTCTGAACGCTGAGGTTGTTTATGTCGAGACCTAAAATTATCTCTAAATGATGTGAAAATCCTCCACATGGTGGCGCTGTGATCCAGTCTCCAAACCCCAAAACCCACCAGTAGGTTTCAAAGTCATATCTATATTTTTAAAAACATAAATTCACCAAAATTTTACCATTTCTGAGAAAGAACCCATAAAGAGAAAAAAAATCTTCATATTTTCAATGTTGTGAAGATGTACGAACGCATAGTTGATGAAATCCAGTTCAGCCGTGACAAATAACCAATTTTTTAAAATAAAAGGTACAAAATGTACCACATTTTGAGTCAGTTGGGGAAAATGTTTGTGATATTGGACAAAACTTGAGCATTTTTTGACAGATTTTTGGCGCATCATAATTTCTGAGTGATTTTGGACAAATTTTTAGCCATTTCGCACAAAATATTAGTAATTTTTGAAAGATTCTTCTCAGTCACATTCAGACAAATTGCGTCATTTTTGACAGATTTTTGTCACATTAGGCAAATTTTGAGTAATTTTTGGCCAAATTTGTGTCAAGGAACAAATTTAGAGTCAAAATTTTAGTAATTGTTGACCTTCTCACATTAGACACATTTTGAGTGATTTTTTTTTTACAGATTTTTGTCAGATTTTTAGTAATTTTAGACAAAACTTTAGTCATTTTGGACACATTATTCTCACATTGGTCGCATTTGGGACAAAATTTCAGTAATTTTTGACCAATTTGTTGTCACATTAGACAAATTCTGAGTCATTTTGGATGATTTTTTTGTCAGATTAGACAAATTTGGGGTAATTTTGGACAATTTTTGACTTATTTCTGACTAATTTTTGTCACATTAGATGAATTTTGAGTCTTGGCCAAATTTTGGGTCATTTCAGACAAAATTTTACTAATTTTTGACAGATTCTTCTGATATTAGACACATTTTGAGTCCTTTGGGGCAAACTTTTCGACACGAACAACTAATTTTAAACAAAATTTGAGTCATTTTTGACCATTTTCTGTCACGGACACATTTTGAGTAATTTTAGACAATATTTTGTCTTATATGACAAATTCTGAGCCATTTTGAAAAGTGTTTTGTCATATTGAACAAATTTCATGTAATTTTGGTCAATTTTTTGTTCGACTAGATCATTTTCTGTCATTTTTGACAAATCTTTGTCACATTTGACACATTTTGGACAATTTTTTTACTGAGATTACACAAATATGGGGTCATTTAGGACTAATTTTGAGTAATGTTTGACAGATTCTTCTCAGATTAAGCACATTTTGAGTCGTTTAAGATACATTTTTGCAATTTTTTAGTAATAGACAAAACTGTAGTCATTTTTGACAGATTCTTCTCACAGACCAAATTTTGAGTAATTCGGCACAAAATATTAGTCATTTTGGACAAATTTTAAGTCATTTTTAGACAATTTTTTTGTCAGATTAGACAAATCTGGGGTACTTCAGGGCAATTTTTGAGTCATTTCTGACAAATTTTGAGTCTTTTGGCCAAATTTTTGGTTATTTCAGACAAAAGTTGAGTAATTTTTGAATATTTTTTGTCACATCAGAAAAAAATGTAGTCAGTTCTGACCACTTCTTTTGTCACAGACAAATTCTGAGTCATTTTGGAATTTTTTTGGTGAGATTAGACAAATTTGGAGTAATTCTGACTCATTTCTGACAGATTTTGGTCACACTAACCAAATTTGGGGTAATTTCAGACAAATATTTTGTAATTTTTTGACAGATTCTTCATACATTAGACAGTTTAAGATATTTTTGCCCATTTTTTTGTCACATTAGATAAATTCCGAGTCATTCTGGACATTCTGGAATCTTATTTATTTATTGAGCATGTAGGGAAATAAAAAGTGTTTTTGCAGAGACAAACATCTGAAAGAATGTGTGCGACACCGTCATGCGTTGTGTAAATTGTTATAATTGTTCTCTTATCTTTACAAAACATCTCGACTTTGACACTAGCAGTTTAAAAAATTACATTTCCAAAAAGTGTGCTGATTTTTTTTCCTTATTTCTGACCACATCTTTGTTAGTTTTCCTCAGAGAAAACCAGGCTTTTCTTTTGTTTTGTAGTTTTTGTACATCGTTTTGCAGTAAAAGCAGAGATTAATTGAGGAGAAACGACAGTAAAAGTACACAGAGAGAGTTTCCATCACCGCCACGGGAATATAACTTATTAAATAACCGCTGCTTTTATTTCTTTTAAAAGACAAACAAAGCCGTTTACAGAAACCAAACATGCACCCAATCATTTCTCTGTTTTAAATGTGAAGTTTTGTGTTTTTGTTTGTTAGAAAAACCAAATAATTGTGATGTGAAGGAAGAGGAGCAGAGCTGAGCGAAAACATTAGTCTAAAAATCAATCAGAAATGCAACTAATCAACAGAAAATATCAAATTAATGTGAATTATTCTCTGATTTTAGCTTCTCTAGTGTGAAAATTTGATGCTTTTCTTCATTTTCTATCATGAGAATCTGAATAAATTGCAGCTTTTAGATGAAAAAAGACAATTTTGGGCTCTTTTCCACTTTAATGCCAACATTTAATCTAATTTATGAGTAAATAAAGGAACAAATTGGCAACAAATGTTGATGTTTAATTTCATTTTTAGACCAAAAATCAAAATCAGAAACAAAACAGATGAAAATGAGTAGATTTAGCAATTACAAAGAAAATTAAGCAACAAAATGTTTTAAAAAATTTAATTTAGGAGTAAATAAAGGAATAAATTGGCAGAATTAAGCAGCAAAATACACAAAAAAGTGAATTATTTTGTCATTTAAACTCCTAGATTTTAGACAGAAAAAAGTTACTTTGAGTTCTTTTACGCTTTAATTCTAATAATTTACAAACTGAAATAGTTGATTAAATACACAGTAAATGTTGCTGCAGCCATGATTCGGGCAGAAATGTTTAGATTTTGGAATAAATTGGCAGAATTAACCAACAAAATACAGAAAAATGTGAATTATTCTCTCATTTAAACTCCTTTAATGTGAAAATTTGCTGCTATTCTTGGTTTTCTTTAATTATAAACTGAATAATTTAGTCTATTGTTTACTTTTTTTTTTTTTTTTTACTATTTTCTGACATTTCAATGAATGTTTAATCTAAATTGGTGACAATATTCGATCACAGACGCCCTGATTTGTCAAAATAAATTTCGTTTAAAAAAATTACAGATCAAAAAATACACTTTAGTAATTTTTTAAAATCCATATTAACTGATTTTTTTCACAAATATTAGTTTGTTTTTTTAAGTTTTTCTCATACTTTTCAGACATTTTATTAAATGACAAGTTCAATCCTTATGTTTCGTAAATGTGGTTATTTATTCTTTTATTCTGAAAATTTTAATTCACAAACAGAAAATCAGGCGAATTATTCAAACTAATTTTGAGTTATATTTTGCGTTAATTTAATTTAAATGTTCTCTTTGAGTTCAAACTGAAGTTCAGACACTTAACGACAGATATTTAGACTTTTTTCCTCTTAAATTAACTGAATACTCACTAATCTGGAGTCTCTTCTTCCTGCTTCCTGCCTCACTGAGCATGCTCAGTAGCGTCCGTATCCACCTGACTACCTGCAGACATGAAACAATCAGCTGATCTGACTCTTTAGCATGTTAATTCATCAACAGCTGACTCTTTCTACAGTAACTTCAATGGATTTAATGAATTTAATGGAAAACCAACCCAGACGTCTTTTTGTTGTGACATCCTGTGGTGACCTTACAACATTTTGTAGTAGTTTACGGTAATTTCACCTCTCTTTAGGGTCATTTTGCATCTTTTTGTGGCAAATTTGTGTCTCTGTGTTGATTTTCCACTTTTCTGGAACTAACTTAAAGACAGGAAGTAAGAAAGTAGAACATCCCTTGTAGAAAGTTCCAAGAGTATACATACCGACAGCTGGAAAGACTTTTGATTTCACCTCTCTTTAAGATCATTTTGCATATTTTTGTGGCAATTTTATGTCTTTTCGTGTTGATTTTCCCCTTTCCTGTGGTGATCTGGTGTTAGTTTTTACCAGAATTTACTTCAAGGATCTGTAAGTCTCTAGTACTGAATGTTCTAAACTTAAAGACAGGAAGGAAGAAAGGAGAACGACCAACTGTAGAAAGTTCTAGAGTAGTAGGTCTACTCTAGAACTCTATCTTTCAATGGAAATTTTGCCTCCTTTGGTGGTATGTTTACCTATTTTTGTGGTTGATTTGGGGTCTTTTTGTGATTATTTTGCTTTTTTTGTGCTGATTTTGTGTCTGTTTGTGGTAGTTTTGGACTTTTTGTGGTAACTTTGCATCTTTCAATGTAAATTTTATCTCTATTTAGCTCTTTTTGTGCTGATTTTGTGTTTCCTTGTGGTATTTTTTGCACTATTTTTGGCGATTTGGTATCTTTCTGTGGTAATTTTCCAGCTTTTTAAAACTTATTTTAGATGTAATTTCACCAGAACTGTAGATGAAGAACCAGCTGCTTTGGTTGTTTTTACCTAAAGTGTCCACTAGGTGGCATCGCTGCTACTTTAGCTCCAGTGTGCTCCTCCTCAGACATGTTTTTATTTGTTTACTGTGTGTTTATGTGTTTGTTTATTGTGTGTTTGTGTGTATTAAACCCTGTCGCGTCTCCAGAACTACTCTTATTAACACGTTTTTAGTCTGAAACACGGAACAGCTGCGGATATTTCTAATAATCAAAGTGCTAAAAAAGCGCTCGCTTTAATCACGACGACTCTTTTATTTTGGAGGATCAGACAGATTAATTTCCCACAATCCTTAGCAGCAGCAGCAGCGGCGGCGCTGAGCGAACAGATAAATGTGTGTGTGGATATAATGACTGGAAGCGAAGGGAGCGTTAGCGTTTAGCCAGATGAGCAGCAGCCGCCGGCCGGCGTGGCCTGTGGTTCGTCGTCCACGATCTGGACGCCCCGCCTACTGGATGCTGATTGGCTGGAGCCGTTGCCCTTTATCCTCTCCTCGGCCTGAGCCGTTTCCATCATGCCTGAAAACAAAACCAGGACGTTTAGACAAAGTAAAGGAAAATATTGTCGAGATAAAGAACACAAGGATCAGGAACAAGATGCTCTGTAAAAATAGTAGTTTTTCTAACTATTTAAACATCTGTAAATTTAATTAACATGTTTTCTATAAGTATAGATTGAAAATATTTGTGTTTTTAACAGTATTTAACCATTTAAAGGTAATTTACAGATATTTACAGATTTTTTAAAGCAATAGACTAAAAATAATTGTTTTTAACATTTATTGTTAATTTACAGTTAATATCAAGTAAAAATCACAGATAAATAACATTGATTTCCATATTTTTAACTATATGTTACATTTTCTATAATTATATACTAAAAATATTTGGGCTTTTTAACAGTTTTTAATATTTTAATGTTAATTGACAGATGTTTTCTAGATTTATAGACTAAAAATAATTGTGTTTTTAACAATTCATTGTTAATTTACAGTTAATATCCAGTAAAAACACACAGAAGAAAAACACAGATTTACATAATTTCAACTGTATTTTTAAAAACAATTAAGCTTTTTCAGTGTTTTCGATATTTATAGACCAAAAATATTAGTTTTTATTTAACAGTTTTTAACAAATTACAGTTAATTTACAGATAATTACAATTTTTTTCCAAATTATAGAATAAAAATATTTGTTTTTAACAGTATTTAACTATTTACAGTAAATTTACAAATATTTACAGATGTTATCTACATTTGTAGACTAAAAACTATTGTGTTAAAAATTTATTGTTAGTTTACAGCTAATTTACAGATAATATCTGGTAAAAATCAAAGAAAAATCATGACTTTACATAATTTTGGACTGTATTTTTTTTTTAAATCAGCTTCATTGTTTTCTGCATTTATAGACTAAAAATATTAGAATTTTTAACAATTTATTGTTAATTTACAGATAATATCCAGTAAAAATCACAGAAAAAGCAGTGATTTACATATTTTTAACTATATGTTGCATTTTCTATAATCATAGATTAAAAATACTCGTTTTATATTTGTTTTGTAATTTTTACTATTTTCTACAATTGTAACATCATTGATTAAAATAATAAAAATGGGGATTTATTTAATTATTTGTTAATTTATTCTTTAATTTGCATTTACAAACCCAAAAAGTAAAAAAAATAAAACTGGCAGAAGCTCTGAGTAGTTTGATTTACTCATGATTTAATAAATAATTTTACAGTTTTTATTAATTTTGCTTTAATTTAATTTAAATGTTTGTATAAAATTAAGTGCACAGATCCTGCAGTGGTTTTAGAGGAATTAAAATATCAGTGATTTAAACTCTAGAAAAATGTTTTGTTTTCTGTTTTTTATCCAGTTAATTCCTTTCTTTTTAGTTTTTTTTTTAAGCCTCGGAGACACTGAATATTAATAAATGATATAAAATCAATAATAAAAAGTCTAATTGATGACTCATAAAACAGACACAATTTTTAAAAATTTAACTAAAAATAAAAGCAAGAACAGATCAGTCACACGGGAAACGTTGATAAAACCTCTGAGGAACGAAGACGTGGAGGTTATTAAAGTTATTAAAAGGTCAGAGCTGAGATTAGAAACAATGAAATGACGGATTTTCCAGGAAAAATGACAAATATTTCAGCGAGGCGTTGAGAAACACGATGAATAATTCTGGAAAACACCAACAGGAAGTTATTTCTGTTCCAGATGTCGACATCAGATTCTGATGCCACATTAGAAAATCCTATATACTGACATTTTTGTTCATTAAATGACTAAAAAAAAAAGCAAATTATTATTTAATTTGAGGGCAGTTGAAATGTTTATTGTTGTAGTCAGTTCAGTCCAACGTTATTGGTCGTCCAAAATGGGAAAAAATTTGATTAAAACTACTCAGAATTTGTCCAAAATCACCAAAAAAAAATGTTTTAAAACATTTTTTTTTAAAAAAAACCTCGATGTTAAGTTTCACAGACAAAAGAGGAAAAAACAGCAGATATTAGGGGAAATATTTAAGGCTTGTGGTGAAGAAAATTAAGATTTGTAGGCTTTTTTTGAAGAAACTGAGTCAGATGAGAGTTAAAAGTTGGACTGAGAGTTTATATTTTCATATTTCAGGATTTTAAGTTGATTCTTACGTTTACAGAGATCCAGGAAAAGTTCCTCGATGCCTTTATTTAACTTGGCCGACGTGTGGTAGTGTCTGGCTCCCACCGACTCTGCATAACTACAGAAAAAACACACAGAAAAACCCATTAAAAACTTTTTAAAAACACACAAAAACATCAATATTTACAGCATTTTTCTTTGTTTTTTTTCAGTAATAATAATAAAAATAAAGATAAAATCCGTCCTCACCTCTCAGCCTCTTCCACTGAAACGTGTCTGTCTTTGTCCAAATCAATTTTATTACCTGAAGACGAATAAAAAAAACATCAGAATCTGTTTTAAATCACAAAAATCAACACAAATTCATGTTTACAGATTTTATTTCTGACTCCTTTTAGCAGATTTTAGTGCATAAGTATTTCTGAAGCTTAATTTTGAAGAATTTGCTGTTTTTAGCTCCTAAAATATGACGTTAGTTATAAAATTATGGAAGTAAAACACAAAAAAAATTATTATTTTGTCATTTTTAATCGATATTTTTGTATTTACACTTCGACAGAATAGTCAATTCAGAGCTAATCAATACAGATTATTGGCTATCAAGGAGAGCAACATGGATTATTAAGAATTAATACACATTTGTGGTAAAAATTGTAACAAACGGAAACTTTCTTTGTCTATTAATGTTAACAACTTAATTAAAAGTAGCTTTTCAACATTTTTGTCTTTAAAAATGACTGTAAACACATAGAAATTAATGTAAAAATAGTCAAAGCTTACTAGGAATTTGTAAAAAAAATTACTTACAAATTGTCAAAAAAAATGACTCGAAACTAGCTGCAAAATCAAGTAAAAAATTGTCCAAAATTCAACAACATTTGGCCAAAAAAGACGTTAAAACTGTATAAATGAATTTAAAAAATAGTCAAAACTGACTCAGAATTGGTAGAAAATAACTTAAAAATAGTCAAAAATGACCAAAAACTTGTCCTGAATTAACTCAAATACTTAGTATATATTTAAACATATTTTAACTGTAAATTAGAGAAACAAAAAAAAATGTCTTAAGACTGACTGCACAATCAACTTAATATTAGTCAAGTTAGAAACTTGTCAAAAATAACAAAAAAATTGTCCAAAATGTCTTTAAACGTGTGGAAATTAACTAAAAAAATGTCAAAACTTACTCAGAATCGGTAGAAAATTACTTAAAAATTGTCAAAAAGATAACCTAATATTCTGCAGCACCGAAACTCACCAAAAAGAAAAATATCCAGATTCAAATGTAGACAAACTGACAGATTTAGATCTCTATTATCAGTTTCTATCTTGTGTCTGACGTCGACTATCACCGTTCAGGTAAATATTGTGAGCGATTAGCGGCGTATTTCCTGATAACTTACCTACTATACATAAACAAATCTCGTTCCCCAACATTTTCCTCAACTCTTTCACCCAGTTCTTCACCTGAAATGACACAAAAACACAATTAATGAGCAAATTAATGTTTTATTGAGTTGAGAAACTTACAAAGAATGAAAAAACAGTAACAGGTTGAACACTGGAGGCTTTGAAACGGTGAAAAACGTTAAATTATAACGTAAATTTAGCCGTTTTTAAGCTAATTATTAATAATTCTAATGAAGCTAAGGACTTTAGCCACTGGACTAAATGTGTTAATTTGAATTATTGAGTTAATTAAACCTTAATTAGAACCACTTAAATATGAAACATAGACACCATCAAAGATTTATTGCTACAACGCTACACTAGGCTAGGCTAGTTAGCTTTTAACAAGTTTTGACTTGTTTTCAAACATGGAAATAAATTGAATATATCTGATAATTCGGACTGTTAAATCAATGAATAAAAGAATCCACGTTATTTTACTTTCATTTACAAACATAATCTTCCATAATTCACACACAGTGATTTATATTACCTACACAAAACAACACTAAACTAATTGAAGCCTTTTGTTTTCACAGTAAAATCTTTATTTCTGGTAGAAAATGTGTTTATTTACATAGTACATAAGTCTAAAACTAATTTCTTTACATTTATTCTATCAATTAATTGCCATTTTGTTGAAGAAACTCTCAGCTTAAACAACGAAAATTAAAATAATGTCAGTTACAAGCTTCAGTCTGGATTTATTCGTTGGATTAATTCACTCACACACTAATTATACTCCACTGTAAAGAAACTAGATCTATTTAAACTCCATATTATATATTCTTATTTAAAAATCTGCCAAACATAAACCGTTTACTCGAATTAAATTCTGTTAAAAACTGAAAATTCTGCGTTATTCAGCGCAACAGGGAAGCTATTAGTGACTCAGCTGTGACCTACAGTAACGTGACAAAAATTCAGTGTGTTTTTAGGTTGAACTGCAGCCAGTGTCCCCACAGAGACGTCTATAAATGTAACTTTTTGCCTCCGGATTCCACCTGTGACCTCAGACAGGTGAATTTACCTTCTGGAAGGAGTCTTCGTCTGTAACGTCGTACACTAGGATGGCTCCATTGGAGTCTCTGTAGTAGATGGGACCTAAAGCGTGGAAACGCTCCTGACCCGCCGTGTCCTGCAAACACAAACTAACGTAAATATTTAGATACAAAACCACCAGAAACTGCTGAAGAACGGAGCTTCTCACCCAGATGGCCAAGTTCACCCTCTTTCCTGTGATGTTGAGCTTCTTTGTGAGGAAAGACGCCTGCAGAGGAAGACGAGGAAACATTAAAACAACCAGAAATCAACGGATTAATCCAAACTAAAAAAGGTAATATACTTTAATGTTCGGCTTTATTGTAGTTCCGCTGTTATTAAAATGCAATTTAATGAGCACAGAGAGCAGAGAGAAGCTAACAGATGCTAATTTCCAGTCTGATTTTTGGTATTTTACGTCTTTTAGGTTTGATTAATACAGATGTTTTTAAAAAACTGGACAACATTTGATGATAAAATTACAATATTTGTTGCATTTCATCAACAAAAATTATAACGGTATTATTATTTATTTATATTATTACTTTGATTATAATAATGATAATAATAATAATCATCATCATCATTATTGTTGCTGTTGTTGATATTTGCCATCATTTCACAGAAAAAAATAAATTAAGGTTACAAAAACAGTAATAAAAGAAAATATTAATTTACATTTTGACATTTAAAACAAACTTTAAAATATTTCACCAGAAACTTTCACTATTTTGTTGTATTTAATCAACAACAATGACAATTATATTATTTATTTATATCATTACTTCGATTCTATTGTTATGATTATTGTTATTATATTTGTTATCTATTTATTGTCATTATTACCATCATTGTAGATATTTGCCATCATTTCACAGAAAAAAACAAGTAAATTAAGGATAGCAAAAGAGTAAATGAAAAAATTGCTGTTATTTTACAGATTTTTCTAGTTTAGTTAAATCTCGTAAAATTACAGGAAAATAATATTAGTTTAGAAGTTTACCATTAAAAACTTTAAAATATTTGAACATAAAATTACAATATTTTGTTGTATTTAATCAACAAAAATTATAATTGCATTTTTATTTATTTATATTTTTACTTTTATTTTTTAATTAATATTAATGAACTACATTTTGTTTCTGTAATTTTACAAGAAATAATTGGTAATTTAACAAAATATACATTTTTTTGTTGCTATTTTTCTGACCTTAATTTACTTATTTTTTCTGTGAAATGACTAATGTACAATAATAATAATTCTTAGGGTTTCAATAGGTTCCGAGCACCACGAAGTGCAATAATAATGATAATAATAATAATAATAATAATAATAACAATAATAATGATGATAAATAATGGTAACAATAATAATAATAAATATAATAATAAAAATAACATAAACTAAAACTAAAACTAAATAAATAATAATACCAATAATGAATAATAACAAAATTATAATTTTTGCAGATTAAATCCAACAAAATATTGTAATTTTGTGGTCAAATGTCATCCAGTTTTTTAATATAATCATAAACATTCGTATTAATCAAAGCTAAAAGATGTAAAATGCCAAAAACAAGAGAGGAAGCTTTAAGATTTTTAACTTTTGTGTTATTTAGCGTTTCTAAAAAGTCAATTTTACTCATTTGAAATCTTTAAATCTGCTTGAAAAATGAGCTAAATGTCAGAGAAATCCAACCAGGAGACGATAACGGTTTTACTGCGACTCTTTATCCAGATTTAAGGAATTATTTCGGATGTTTTCGGTGCCGTCTGTTTGTTTGTTTGCCTGTCAGCAGGATTAAGTGGAAACTGGAGGAAGATAATCTTCCTTTGACTTAAAAACAAACAGCAACAGTAAAATTATATCACACTTTATGAAGGTTAAAGTCTGCAGAAGATCATAAAACACAACTATAAATCTACTATTAGTTACAGCGTACACTGATGTTTTCATTTTCTAGCATAGTCCGCATTTTTACATTATACAACTTTAGATTTTACGATGTTTGAAAAAGAAATAAATTAAATATAACCCTTTTATTGGAACTTTAGAGTCATTAAACCAAAGTATTCTGTAGCGTAGAATGGTCAGGTGCACCTCCAACACATTTAAGTCATTTCGGTCCATTTTTAAGTCATTTTGGGAAGATTTCTGTCATTTCTGACAACTTATGGACAAATTGTCTTCAATTTTGGATCATTTTCAAGTAATTTTAGACAAATTTTGAGTCATTTTGGACAATTTTTGAAGCATCTTTGAAGCATCTTGGACAATATACCAATTCCAAACCATTAAAAGCCCAAACTAACACTCACAATATGTCGCTGATGATGCTGCAATTTATAACTGCAAAATTAATCATAATCATGATTTTTGTCATTTCTGACAATTTTTGTGTGATTCTGGACACATTTTCACCAATTTTGGATCATTTTCAAGTCATTTTAGACAAACTTTGAGTCATTTTGGATGATTTTTGAAGCATGTTGTACAAATTTAGGGTCATTCTGCAAATTTTCAGTCATTCTGGATTATTTTTAATCATCTGAGAGAAATTCTGACTGATGTTGGATCATTTTTCAGTCTTTTCGACGATTTTCTCGTCATTCTGAACAAATTTTTGCTGTTTTAGATCATTCCTGGACATTTTTCTATATTTCTGGATCATTTTTGAATCATTTTGGAAACATTCTGAATCGTGTTGGATGACTTTTGAAGCATCTTGGATAAATTTAGTGTCTTTCTGCAAATTTTCAGTCACCCTGGATCATTTTTCAGGCATTTTAGACTATTTTCATGTCATTCTGAACAAATTTTCATTGTTTTAGATCATTTCTGGAAAATTCTCTGCAATTCTGGATCATTTTGAAGTCATTTTGGATCGTTTTTGAATCTTAGAATGACTTTTTTTGCACTAAAACAAACTGAATTCTTGGTCATTTCCAGGTTATTATGCTGTGATTTTACTGCTCACTTTAGACTGCTGCTTTAACTGATAAAAAAATTAACTGAATTTAATAATCGATGCTCAAGAAATGAAGCTGGACTTATTAAAACTTCATCTGTTCGTGGTTTGTGGCTCTTGAAGAAGTTAATTTAGCAGAAATCACAGCAGTTTATGGGAGTGGAACAGATTGTTACGCTGGTCGAGTTAATGTTGATGACGCATGAAGTGTCCAGCGTAAAAATATTTATCAACTGATGAAAATGAATCAACGTTGGACATCAGAGTCCTGCGAGACGTTCCGACTAATGAAACAAGATGAGATGAAAAGTTAATCTCTCCAGATGCTGATAAAAACTTGTTCTGGTTCTGTAACTACAGTAAAACCAGATTTGACAAGAGAATCAAAATATAAGACTCATATAAAACTATTATCGACGAGTAAACAAAGAGTTTTTATTTACATTTATGCTGGAAAACAAAGGAAGCAGCTGATTTAACCTCCATGTAGATCTGAGGCGAAGCTAAACAGCATTTTTTGCATATATTGTGTCACATTAACTAAGTTTTAAAGAATTTTTTTGGTAACACTTTGCGTTATTTTGTAGTAGTTATTGGCAAATTAACCAAATTTATATTCATTTTGGACAAATTTTTGTCACAATAATTAAATTTTAAGTAAGAAAGGCTTATTTTTTTTTTACCAAATGTGGATGGGTTTTAAAGTTGTGTTCAATCACCCAACAAAGACCAATCCTAAACCATTAAAAAACCCAAACTAACATTCCGATCCATGAAAAAATACAGCATTTATTTATATTATCATTTTGAACAAGTTTTTGTCACATCAACCAAGTTTTGAGCTGTTTTTGAAAAATTTTTGCCACGATAATTACATTTTAAGTAAGGAAGGCTTTTTGCACAAATTTTGCCTCATTTTGTAGTACTTATTGCCAAATTAACCAAATCTTGTGTAATTTTGGTCATTTTTTTGTCATATTAGACAAATTTTTCACTGTTTTCTTACATCTTAAAGCCCAAACAACTAATAAATAACCAACATCGACGGTGAAAACAGACTTTCAGTCGTGGTTCTGCTTTAAACTAAACCTGCAGGTGTTGAAACTGAAAACTTTCCACGTTGTTGAAATCCGTCGGCTGCAACAGCTTTTGTAACTTCTGTGGTTTCATTTTAACTTGTGAACTCGAGTTAATGGCTCGTAAATCTGATAAGAAACTCAAGGTTAAAGTCCTTTTTAACGGCAGGTCGACTCTTTTCTGTTGCCTGTCAGCAGCTGTCGGTTTATTCCACTGATCAAGACTTTAAATACGAGGTATTTAAAGAAATTGAACAGAGAAAATGTGATTGTTTATATAGTTAGAAATAAAATAATCAAGTCTAAAGCTATTTTTTACATTTATTATGTCAATTAATTGATTTTTTGTTAAAGAAACTCTCAGATTAAATGATAAAAATTAAAATACTGTGAGTTACAAGCTTTAATTGGTCATATTTTTTATATTAATTCACTCACACACTAATTTACGGCATCGAAACTAAGCTAGTCGGTATATTCTATATTTAACGTCTCATTTAAAAATCTGCCAAAAATAAATAGTTTAGTTGAATTAAATTCTGTTAACAAAAAATTCTGCGTTATTCAGGACAGCAAGGAAGCCATTAGTCACTCAGCTGTGACCAACAGTCAGGTAACAAATATTCAGGGAGGTTTTTTAGGTTGAACTGCAGGCAGTGTTTATACAGAACACAGAGGAGAAACTAAATAAAAATGTGAATAAAATATTAAATACCTACAATATGTAAACTCATTCCTGTGTTTTATTACATTTCTTAAAAATAAATAATCAAAGAATTGAACGTTATTTTGTATTTTCTTCTGATTTCTGTCATTCTAACTGCACAGAAGAGAAAATGTTAAGTCATTTTTGCCCAATTTTTTGGTAACATTGGACAAATTTTACATTGTTTTGAACAACTTTTTGCCACTAACTACATTTTAAGGAATGCTGGACATTTTTTGGTAACGTGGGACAAGTTTTGCATCATTTTGTAGTACTTATTACCAAATTTACCATATTTTAAATAATTTTGGACATTTTTTTCTCACATTAGACAACTTTTGTGTAATTTTGGACATGTTTTTGCCACACTAACTAAATTTTAAGTAATTTTGAACATTATTTTTTATAACATTAACCAAGTTTTGGACAAATTTTGTGTATTTTAGAAAAAATGCCACGTTAACTACATTTTAAGGAATTTTGGACAATTTTTTTGATAAGATTACTCAAATTTTGCATCATTTTGTAGTACTTATTGCCACATTAACTAAAATTTGAGCCTTTTTGGAAAAAAATTTGTACCACTGGACAACTTCAGACTCATTCAAAACAAGTATTTGTGACATTGGACACATTTTGAGTTATTCTGGACAATTTTTTGTTACTTTAACAAAATTCTTAAGGATTTTTGGACTTCTTTTTGGTGACATTAGATTATGCATCATTTTCCAGTATTTATTGCCACATTAACCACATTTTTAGTTGTTTTGGACAATTTTTCTCGTCAGATGAACTAAATTTTAAGGAATTCTGGACATTTTTTCCACTCGACAGATTTTGAGTCATTCTGGTGAAGTTTTTGTAGCATAAATAAAGAAATTCAACTTGTTTTTTCAAATTTTTGTCATTCTAACTAAAATATTTCTGAGTATTGTCTTCTTCTTTATGTTGTTTTGTTTCTGTAGAGCTGCAGGATTTTATATTAAAGTGAATAAAAATGAGTGAAAAACATTCCATAAACATCTGGAGGTTCAGAGATCAGAGACTCTTCAGATACAAACAGAAGTTTTCTGAACTCCAAATGAAATTATGATGAAGGGAAAATATTTCTGCATCTCATGACGAGCCGTGAAGGTTTAATAATGTGGAGCTCGTGCTGCGACTCGACGGACGACCAATCGTCTTCCAGCTCCGCCGTCGACTCGTCACGTCTGATTTCATGCCGTCGGGTCACATGACGCCCCGGAGAGTCGTTCAGCATCATGTGACCTTAAAACATGAATCAAACCCTCTGATGAAACATTCTGACTCTGGAGAACCAACATCTCCTCCACAGACTCCGTTTCCCACAATTCCTCTGGATTCTCAACAGGAAGTTAGCATCTGTTAGCTTCTCTCTGATCTCTGGGCTCAAATAACTACATTTAAATAATAAAGTTGAACTAAAACAAAGCATTAAAGGATATTTTATAAGAAAATTCAAACATTCTACCAAAATAAAATTTTTAAAAAATGTAAAACTCTGACACCAGAAAATTGTAATATCACAGCAAATACCTGATTAATTATAATTAAAACTGATTAAAATACAGTAAAAAGCTGCAATTCTGTTGTAAAATTACAGATTTTTGATGTTTGTCTTGCTGATTTTTTAATGTTGAGTATTTTTTGGGTTTTTTGGTAGTTTTATGAGAAATTTTAAACAAAACGTGGAAAATCTGTAACATAACAGCTAATTTCTTTTGTTTTTACTATTTTTCTCTTTAATTTACTTATTTTTTCTGTGAAATGATGGCAAATATCTGTAAAATCAATTTAAATTTTTGCTGAAGACAAATTTTGCATCACTTTGTAGTACTTATTGCCAAATTTTTAAAAAATTCAGTCACTTTGGACAAAATTTGATAACATTTGACAAAATCAGTCATGCTAAACACATTTTTGTCACATTGACTAAATTTTAAGGAATTTTGGATGCTTTTTTGGTAATATTGGTCAAATTTTGTCTCATTTTTTAGGATTCATTGTCAAATTAACCAATCTTTGAGTCTTTGTGGACAAATTTTTGTACTACTGGACAAATTTTAAGTCATTCTGGTGAAGTTTTTGTAGCATAAATAAAGAAATTCAACTTGCTTTTTTATTGTTTTGTCTGATTTCTGTCATTTTGTATCATTTTAAATCATTTTGGACATTTTTCTTGTCGCATTAACCAAGTTTTGAGTAATTTTGGACATTTATGTGCCATGTTAACTAAACTTATGGAATTTTGGATGTTTGTTTGGGAACACTGGACTAATTTTTTTAAAACATTTTTTAGTACTTATTGCCAAAATAATGAAGTTTTGATTTGTTATGGACAATTTTTTGTCACATTACCTACATTTTAAGGAAATTTGGACATTTTATTGGTAATATTGGTCAAAGTTTGGGTAATTTTCTAATACTTATTGCCAAATTAACCAATTTGTGAATCATTCTGCTGAAGTTTTTGTACTATTAATAATACATTCAACTTATTTTTCTCTTTTGTCTGATTTCTGTCAATTTAACTGTCAAACTGAAAATGTTGGGCAAATTTTATTTTATTATTTTTATATTAAATTTTCTGATCAAATTAAATGATCAAATTTTAGCTGTTCTTACTGGTTAAAGCCCTGCTGGATTCGTGTTTCTGGTTCTGGTAAACACTCCCTCCACCACCCTCTGGCTCCCCGCGGCTCTCAGCGGCAGCTCCGGCCGCCTGTCGAGCCTCTTGCGGCGGCTTCCCTCCGCGCGGAGCCCCACCGCTGCCCCGGATGTCTTACCTGTAGAGTCGTGATGTGTTTGTCGTTGAACTTGTTCTCGCAGTACCGGAGCACCAGCGACGTCTTCCCCACGCAGCCTTCCCCCAGCAGCACCACCTTGAAGGAGTACGTCTTGCCGCTGTGGACGCCCGAAGCCGCCGCCGCCGCCGCCGCCATGGCCGCCGTCGGTCGCTCGGATCCGGGGCTTTATCAAAACAAGCTAGCTGCTAATGCTAACCGCCGCTAACTGGAACTCACATCGGCTTCCGACTCCCGAAAACCGGCTAAAATCAAGAGGGACGCCTCGACAGCGCTCGGAAACCGGCCGGTGGTCGGTGTGTGGCCTCAGCGGGAGTAGGGAGGCCGGACCGAACGGAACCAGACCCGGGAAAGAACCGAACCGAAGCGCTGCTTTTCTCCGACTAATGGCGTCGGACGGAGCTAGCTGTTAGCCGCCTAGCACTGCGGAGATCGTCTGTTAGCGGCAGGAGGGATCATTCAGCCGGAAGTCCCTTATCACGCCTCACAACAATCTTTATACCAGTAGGTTTTTATAGGAAACAGAAACACATGGAGGGAAATTAAAACACGACATGACATGACAAGTTAGCCAACATTAAACAACTTCATTTAAAGTCAGAAAAGTATCATATAAAAGTCACAAAATCTGATAAAAAAAGTCATATTTTTCAGCAAATTATGGTGAAATAGTAAATTATGAGTCATTAAATTTATGTCAGTGTCAGTCTTAAAATACAATATAAAGATGGAAGCAAATGAAAAAGAGGTGCAAAATTAACACAAATGTGCAGAAATTGAGTGAAGCAACACAAAATAAGCAGCAAAGAGACACAAAACTATAAAAGACTTTTTTGAGCAGAAAAAGCTGCAAATTACCATAAAATAGACAAAATATACACAAATAGAAGAAAATGACTGAAAGGAAAATGTAAAAAAAAAAAAGAAAAAAAAACAAGAAAATAATCCAAAAATTGTGGACTAAAAGAACAATTTTGAGGTAAAAAGTCTTTTTATATACATTTTTATATAATAAGGTAAAATTCTGAGCTAAAAAGTAAAGTTGTTGACTTATGATGTCAAAATTTCGACAAAAAGTCAAAACTATGAAATAACAAGTTGAATTGATTCTATAATATAGAAAACAAAACAAAACAAATCATCTTAAAGAGTCTAAACTATGAGCAAAAGGTCAAAACATGACAGAAAAAAATTATTAAACTTCAAGATTTTTCTTTTTCTTCATGCAAATTATAAGATTTAACATCAAAAAGGAAACAAAAAGTCAAAGTATGAAATAAAAACTTGGATTTTACAATTAAAAATGGTAAAATTAAGAAAAACTGAGATAGAAACACTGAAATAATGAAATAAACGTCTAAAGTTTGACATATTCAACACAAATCATGTAATTAAACATCCAAATTGAGATAGAAATGAGAAATTATTACATAAAATATCAAATTAATGCTTGTAAAAATTTAAAATAGTCATAACATTTAGTCTCAGCTAGAAGAAAAATCGGTGCGGTGAAAAGTCAGAGAAAAGTGGAAATTATCCAAAATGTAAAAAAAATTTAAAAATTATGAGACTAAAAGTCAAAACAGTGAAACTAAAGCAAATATGTTTGGATTTCTAAGTAAAACGTTCCTAAATATGAACATTAAACTGTTAAATTATGAAACAGAAACGTTTGTTGTGTCTTAAATATCTTTCATTTAACCAGGAAGTGTTTCTGTTCGTGTCTGAGGCTGGTGCTCAGAAGAAGCAGCGGAGTGAGACCTCCTCACCGCGGCTCCTCTCTGCAGCGTCACATGACGACATAAAAACAACAAACATCCGTTTATTATTGTTTTACTTTTACATTTTTTGTTTAATATTCTGACTGATTCCGTTTAATGCAGCTTCTGACCTCAGAACAGCATAAATAAAATAATAAAAATATCAGAAATTAAAAAGAAGTAATTCAGAGATAAAAAAAAAAATTATTTAATATTTAAAAAGTCAAAATATTTAATAAAATATTTTTGTAAACTATTTGACCCTCAAAAAGTGACAAAAATCGACCTATTTAGTTACTGTAAAATTATTTAATTTAAAGTTTCATTTTCTGTTTACAGAATCAAAGATATGAGCCAAAAATAAAAAAAAATATTTGGATTAAAAAAAAATAAAAATGCTCATTTATTGAGTCAAACTTTTGAGCTAAAATGTTACATTTTAATCTAAAGGGTCACGGTGTGGAGATAATTCCAAAAATGTGGAAAATATGTTAAAAACTTTTAATTCCAAAGACATAAAACTTAAAAAATAAAAAATGTGCAAAAACATAACAAGAATAAATTAAATTAAAGGTAAAACTTGAAAATTTGAAAGGGTGAATATTCACTAAATAAAAATTATTTATTATATATATATATTTTTTTTTTTTTTAAAGAAAGCTTTTTACTTATTGAGCTTACATTGTGGAATAATTTTCACAGAAAGTAAATAAAAATGTTAAAAATGTTAAATCTGTGAAATAGCATGATATTGGGCTGAAAATCCCATTTTAAGGCAAATGTTTTAAATGTTTAGTCAAAACTATGAGTACAAATATTTTAAAAAGTTTAAAAATCAACTATTTATTTAATGGTTCAAAATTTGTGATAAAATTTGAAATTATTTGATGTAAAAGCAAAACTTGTCTCAATGAGTCAAACTTGTGAAATAAAATTCATAAATTCTGAGAATTAAAGTCAAAACTCTAAGATTTATTTTTCGTTTCCATCTGTAGAGACTCAAACTAACAGTAAAATCACAGTAAAAATAAATAAATGTTTATTTTTAGCTTCTGTGATTTAATTTTCTGTTTTCTGAGTCTGAGTTTGACATAAAACTTGATTTCTCTGAACGTTTCCTGTTTGCAGTTCAGTCGATCGACCAGCAGAGTTCAGGGTTGCTCTGAAAATAAAAAGTGACGAGAATTTATCAAGAAAATCTGTTTCTCTGCTGCTTTAACGTGTTTTTATCAGCAGCTGATCACAGATTACGTTAGAAAGATAAAGGAAAGACCAAAAAGAGACGCAAAATGATTCCAGAAAGACTCAAAACAGTCACGAAAAACTACAAAAAGACGCAAAATGACCAGAAGCAGCTAAAAACTAATAAAAACAAAAGCTAAATGAGCACAGACAGAAAATGACAGGAAAAAGTTAAGAAAACACGACAAAAGAACACAAAATGAGCACAAAGAGCTGCAAACAAAAGAAAAAGAGATGGAAAATCACCAAAAAATCTCACAAAGCAACTAGAAAGACACAAAATGACCCGAAACAGACACAAAACAGCCACGAAAAACAATGAAAAAGACATATAATGACTAGAAAATAACAACATACAGGCACAAAAACATGACAGAAGAATGTAAAAAGATCCAGAAAAATGAAAATGAGACACAAAATTATTAGAAAAAGACACAAAACAGCCAAAATAACTACCCAGAGGCACAAAATGACCAAAAATAGCTGCAAAATGAGCACAAATAGACAGAAAATAACAAAAAGTCACAAAAACATTACAGAAGAACATAAAATAACCACAAATAGCTACAAAGAAATGGAAAAATTACCAAAAACAGATGCAAATAAATAGAAAAAGATGTAAAGAAATGAAAAAAGAGATGCAAAAATGAACACAAATGGACAGAAAATTTGTGAAACTAGAAACAAAATGACAACAAAAAGATGCAAACAAATGCAGAGTGAAAGAAAATCACAGAAAAGAGAACAAAGATGCAAAAACAACCACAACAGAACACAGAAATGACCAAAAACTGATGAAAACTGGATTAAATGGATGGAAAACAGCCGCAAAAAGATGCAATATGACCAGAAACAGACACAAGTCGACAAAAAGATGGAAACAAGTAAAAAAGACACAAAATGAACACAAATGTACAGAAGAGGAGTGAAAAGACACACAAGATGAGCAGCAAAGAGCTGCAAAATTGTGGAAAAAAGACTTTACTGAGGAGAAAAAGCTGCAAAATTACCAAAAATAGACACAATGCAACTGCTAGCGATGCAAAATGGACACAAATAAAAGGAAATGACTACAAGAAAAATGTAAAAAACCCAAGAAATCCAGGATGGAATTTAAAATCCTGCTTCTCACATATAAACTTTAAAAGACCAACTCCATCAGATCTTAAAGGGCTTATTGTTCCAAATCATCCTAACATTTCTACCACAGTAGCTTCTCTTCATTGGCTTCCTGTAAAATCCAGGATAGAATTTAAAAACCTGCTTCTAACATATAAAACTCTTAATGACCAGCTCCATCTCATCTTAAACATCGTACTGTTCCAAATCACCCTGATATTTCTCCCATATGAGTTTCTCTTCATTGGTTCCCTGTGAAATCCAGGATAGATTTTAAAATCCTGTGTTTTGTTCCTTCCTACCGTCGCTCGTAGGGAATCAAAGGTAAACACTTTATAATTCGTACGGTCTGCACTCTGCTGAGAGCTTTGAGATGACATGTTGTGAATCTGCTCTATAGAAATTAAATCAAATTAGAGAACGTTCTGCTGTTAAATTTCCCTGATGCTAATGAATGATGCTCTGAACACAACATCTGGAAAATGTTTTCAAGATGTTAGTTACTGTTCTGTTTTACTATTTTATCATATTTAATAAATGTGATTTTACTGTTTTGCTCCTGATTTTCTTGCTGAACTTTAAACGTTCTTTATAAATAAATCTTGATTTAATAAAAGGTTTCTGAAATATGTTGTAATGACAAAGGTGAAACATTTGGCTGCAATGTTTTTAGAACCAATAAATCGATCATCTGCACTGATTTTATAAAATAAAGTGAAATAAATTTAAAATAAAGATCTGGTTCTTTAAAAAAACACAATAAAGATCGGTTCTGTTAAACACTGACGGAGTGTTGCATCACTGAGGAGTGTGTGTTACTGTGTGTGTAGATGTGTGTAGATGTGTGTGTGTTTTGTGGAAATAAGACAGTGAGTCTTTATATTTCAGGTGTGTGTCGGTGTCAGGTAAAGGTGAGATATGAAGACGTTACATCACACACACATCTACACACACACACACACACACACACACACACACACACACACACATCTACACACACACACACACACACACACACTAATCATTAACCCGTCAGTGTTTTTCTGTCTTTATGAGGACGTTATGAAGTTCAGGACCTCAGAAGTTTGTTTACTTTATATTATCTTAGTTGATGTGATTTTAAAAGAATAAAATTAAAGTTTCTACACGTTAATTGTAGAAAAACATGCGTGTATTTATGTTGCATGTAAATTTATAACACGTGAAACTGGATGACAACCATGAAGAGATGTGAGTCAGTGGAAAAGTGACGCAAAATCTTCAAAATGAACAAAAAAAATTAACAAAAAGCACCAATAAAAGAGCACAAAATGAGCACAGAGAGAAATAAAGTGATGAGAAAAGACAAAATGCCACAAAAGAACAACAAACAGATGGAAAAAGAGCTGCAAAATGAACGTAAACTAATAGAAAATTGCACGAAAAAGACAAAAAATGAAATAAATTAACGAAGAAGAGACGCAAAATAAACACCAAATGATATAAAATGACAGCAAAGAGAAAAAACTGTAAAACAAATGTAAAATGACTACAAATGGATTGAAAACAGCAACAAATAAACAACAAACATCATTAAAAGAAGACAAATAGACCACAAGCATGTTTAAATAATTTTAAAAAAGAGCTGAAAATAGGACAAAAATTAATGGAAAATGGCATAAAACAATGAGAAAGAGACAAAAAGTGACCAAAAAGAGACAAAAATGATGACAAAAAGACACCAAACAGCTGCAAAAGAAAATAAATGAACCACAAAAGATGTGAAAATCAATGAAAAATAAATACAAACAGATGGAAAACTGTTGTGAAAGGACAGAAACTGACAAAAAATGAGATGCAAAATGTTGAAAGAGACAAAACAACCTAAAACAAAACAAAAAATGACTTCCAAATGCTACAAAATGACAAACATAAAGAAAAAAATTTACTAAAAGTCACAAAACACCAATTCTAGTCCCAAAACTCTCCATTTAAAAGCCAAAAAATCTACAAAAATTCACTGAATATTCAACTTTTTTTGTTAAACTGGGGCCACATTTTGCAAAAAATGTTAAAAATTAGTCGGTTTTAAATCATTTAAAGTTATTTTTTATGACAGAATTCTACTTTAGATCGTGATTTAATTTGCAATAAATGCATTGAAACCGACTGGATACACAGAAATCAATAATCAATCATCAATAAACTGAATTAAAGCATCACTGGAAGATATTAAAGTTGAATTTTTTTGCATAAAATGAGCAGAAATGTGTGAAATTTCACGCGAGAACAAACATGTTGCCTGAGATGTTTGACTTGAGTAACACACGCACACGCGCGCGCGCACACACACACTGGGCTCTATATAACGTGGACGGGCTGAACTCTCCTCAGTGAGTGGACGGACTCACAGCCTGCTGGATCTCCTCTGGTTCCACTCAGAACCTCCAGTGATCCGGTTCCACTGAGTGGAGAACATTGTGGTTCTGATACGAGATTAGCGCCTCTTCACCGGACACAAAAACTTCCAGGACCCGCGGAGGACATGCGGGGCTGCGTGGCTTTGTTGGGCGCCTTTGCAGCCCTCTCGGCCGGCTTCTGGAGCTCCGTGGCCGCGGTGCGGAGCTCCGCCGCGTCCCCGGTGCAGGACGCTGCGGCCGCGGGGAACAGCTCCGCGGAGCCCCGGGGGGAGAGCTCCGGGGACGGGGAGCGGGCAGCGGGGCGCAGCAGCTGTCCTGGCCGCTGCCGGTGCGAGGTGTCCGGGCTGCTGCACCGGGTGGACTGCTCGGATCTGGGGCTCCGGGAGATCCCGGCCAACCTGAGCGTCTTCACCTCCTACCTGTAAGTCCACAGTTGCTCTGAAAGTTCTCAAAGTGGCTCAGAACATGTGTGCGGGCGTGCGCGTGCGCGTGTGATGTTATTGCAGTCGTGAGAATCGGAGCACCTGTCCGCGCAGCCGCAGTTCAGCTCGTGTTCTGTCCACTGGAGGTTCTGGAGAAAAGTTGGTTTGAAGTCAGTTCTCAAAGTTCCAGAAAGAAAGATTCCAGAGAACTTTAGAGCAGAACCGGGGTTCTAGAGGATAGTCCAGGTTCTTCTAGAGGATGTTGTGGTTCTGAAGGGTGACTGGGTTCTTGTAGAAGCTTACTTATAAAGTTCTAGAGCTCTGGATCCTCATTTCTCAGGCTGTACAAAAGGGTGTTCAGGTTCTTTGAGAGGTTCCATTAGTTTCAGAGAAGTTCTAGGATTTCAGGTTCCTTCAATAGATTCTTGAGTTCTTTATGTTCTGTTGTTCTCTGGTGGTTCAGGCGGTCTGGAGAGATTATTAGAAGTATCAGAACTAAAGAGACCAAGAAACATTGCACACCTTAAAGAGTTTTTGTCCAGAACTAAAGGTTCTCAAAGTGGTTCTTGTGGTTCTTGAGGAGGATGTTCAGGTTATCAAAAGGTTAAACTGTTTTTTCTGAAGTTCTAGGGGTCTGGATCCTCATTTATCAGACTCTAGAGGAGTCATTTGTTTCAGAGAAGTTCTAGGATTTCAGGTTCCTTAGATACATTCTTGAGTTCTTTATGTTCTGTTGTTCTCTGGTGGTTCAGGCGGTCTGGAGAGCTTATTTTATACTTAGTGCTCAAAGCATCAGAACAAAAGACACGGAGATTCAGATACCTTAGAGAACTTTTGAAGAGAACCAGGGGTTCTCAAGTGGACGATGTTTAGGTTCTGTAAAGGTTTTAGCAATTTCGGGGAAATTCTATGATCTCATTGTTCCCAGAGGTTTCTGAACAGGTTCCCTGTTTTCCTCTCAAAGTTCTCGATATAATTTAACAGGTTCCTGTGGTTCTTAAGGTTAAGGTTTGGGTGTTGTTGGAGAACCACAGAGCCAGAGGCCTCTTTTAGTTCCAGACAGGTGTTCTGGAAAGATTTCTTTATGAAGTTCTACAGCTTGTTTAAGAGGTTCCTGCAGTCTTGAGGACGGTTTTAATGTTCCTAAGACGGTTTTCTGTTGTAATTTTGAAATTTTAAAGGTCTGGATCCCCATTTATCTCTCCATAGAAGAGGGTGCTCAGGTCCATCAATGTTTATTTGCATTTTATTTAGGCAATTAAAGTGGTTCTAGTGGTTCTTAAAAGATATGTGGTGTTTCATGAGGTTGTTTAGAGTCTTGAAGATGTTTTAGATTTAGAGAAACTCTAGAATCTTAATGTTCTCATGGGTTCCTCAAAAAGTTCAAAGGTTTTCTAATGAATTTCTAGATCATTTAGGAAGGTCTAATAGTTAATGTGGTTCTGAAGGAGGGTGTTCTAGTTCAGATGTACTTTTAGAGATTCTGTTAGTTTTAGAGAAGTTCTGAACTCTCGAGGTCAATAGTGGTTCTTGAAGAGGTTCAAAGCTTTATTAATGAAGTTCTAAAACTCAAAAAGCTCCTATAATGTGGTTAGGAGGTTCCCTTGATCTTACTGCGGTTCCTAGAGAGGGTGTTCTGTCTACACTGACTGGTTTCAGAGGTTCTTCAAGAGGTTTAAATGTTTTATTCCACATTTCTAGAGGTCATTAAAGAGGTTCCAGTTGTTCTTGGATTTCAGGTGATTCTTGAGGAGGATGTTCCAGGTTCAGTGACCTCTGTTTGGTTCTATCAGATCTCAGATACCGTAATAGTTCCTGAAGGCATTGAAAGTTTTTTTTTAAAATGAAGAGGTTCCCTGTGGTTCTTGAACTTCGTGTGGTTCTTCAGGAGGACGTGTTGGTTCTTAGAGGGGTTTCACTAGTTTAAGACCAACTCTGAGGTCTTGTCAAAGGTTCTTTACAAGGGTTCAAGGTTTCATCATTTAGGAGGTTCTAGTGGTTCAGCTGTTAGGGTTCTCAAGGACTAGGAGAGGTTCTAATAGCTCTAGAGAAGCTCTGAGATTTCTTTATCAGGGTTGCGAATTGAGAACCAGTTTCAAATTAGAACTGGTTCCAAAATTTTGACCCCGGAGGAATCATTAAGGAACTTTAATTTCGATTCCGACCCCGAAGTCACTCGTCACGGTTTTATAGATTCAGATTCTTTGACTCTGATCATCAAGAAAATCGGAATCGAGAATCATTTAGAACCGGAATTGATGAGCAGAACCGGAATCAGAATTTGAATCATTAGAATTAAAATATCCAACACTTTTTTTATTTTTAGGAGACTCTAATGTTTATTTATGGAGTTTTAAAGTTCCGGTGGTTCTAGAACTTACTCTGAGGAAGGTGTTCAGGTGTACTGTAGTGTTCTCAGTAGTATCTCTGAGTTCTTCACGGTTCTTAAAGATGTTCAGGGATCGCTTTAGGAAGTTCTAAAGCCCATTTAAGGGGTTCAATTGAGTTTCTGCTGTTCTAAAAGACTCTACAGGGGACGTTCTGGACGATGTTTGTGGACATATTTACAGTTTCACTCGTCCTCAAAGAGTTTCCAGGCAGTTCTTAAGGCTCCTGAAAGAGGTTGTGGGTTCCTTAAAGGGTTCTGCGGGTCGGTGTGGCCCTTTAACAACAGTGTCAGCGGAGTTTCAGTGTTTCTACTTGAGTGTAAACTTCTGTTAAAGCAAGAAACTAAAATGAATTCAAATCCATTTCACCTCCCAGCAGGTGACTGGCCTCCAGCATTACATCATCGGGGTGTGTGTGTGTGTGTGTGTGTGTGTGTGTGTGTGTGTGTGTGTGTGTGTGTGTGTGTGTGTGTGTGTGTGTGTGTGTGTGTGTGTGTGTGTGTGTGTGTGTGTGTGTGTGTGTGTGTGTGTGTTATTGTGTGTCTTGGCTGCAGCCTAAAAGCAGAACAATGTGCAGGATTTAAATTTCACTCTCATTAAAGAAAAACCTCCTATTCAGAACAACTGTGTGTGTGTGTGTGTGTGTGTGTGTGTGTGTGTGTGTGTGTGTGTGTGTGTGTGTGTGTGTGTGTGTGTGTGTGTGTGTGTGTGTGTGTGTGTGTGTGTGTGTGTGTGTGTGTGTGTGTGTGTGTGTGTTTGCATGTGTGTCGCACACGCAGGCAAACACACACACACACACACACTCGTCGACGGTCGATCAAAGGCTCTTTGTGTTTTCATTAAAGCTCCAATCAGGAATTGACTTCAACCAAACATCAGAAGTTTGAACGAATGTTTGGAGATAAATTTTAAATGTAGTTTTAAAGCAGAAACAGGCAGCAGAATATTATTAATATGTTCTAAATCTGCACATTCTCTTTATTCTGTTTAATAAATCTTAATCAGTTCTAAGCAGCTGCACATGTTCCTGAAGAGAAACGCCCAGAACCAAGAAGAAGAACTGGAGCTGAACCGACTGCAGAACCCATGAATTTATTCAGATTAACTGTGATTATTAGACTAAAAATAACCAAAAGACACAGCGAGGAACGGTTCTTCAACATAAGTCATCAGGAGACGCTGACTGAGGAACTCAGGAACCCTTTAGATTGATGGTTGGTTCTGGTTCTGAGGTTCTTCCTGAAGGTAATATTTTAAAACTAGACTAAAAGTAGAGATGAGATGTCAGAAGGTCAGGTTCAAGAAAAGCTCTTTATGTTCTTCTGTTCTCAGAGTTCTTGAAGAAGGTCCCAGGTTTTCTTGTAAAGTTCAGTAGGTCTTTTAAGAGGTTCTACTAGTTCTTGACATTCAAGGGGTTCTTGAGGTGAATGTTTAGGTTCTTGGAAAAGTTTCAATATTTTCAGAGACACTCTATGATGTCATTGCTCTCAGAGTTTCTTCAAGAGGTTCCCAGGTTTTCTTATAAAGTTCTGTAGGTCTTTCAAGAGGTTCTTGTAGTTCTTGAACCACAAGTGGTTCTTGAGGAAAGTGTTTTGGTTCTTGGAAAGGTTTCATCAGTTCAAGAGAAACTTTAGGATTCTTCAAGAGGTTCTCAAGTTTTCTTTAAAGGTTCTGTAGGTCTTTAAAGAGGTTCTAGTAGTTCTTGAACCACAGAGACTCCTAAAGGTTCTTCAAGAGGTTCCCAGATTCAATGCAAAGTTCTTGAGGTCATGTAAGAGGTTCTAGTAGTTTGTGAACTTGGGAAGTTCTGGGAGAGATTTTATTAGTTTTGGAGAAAATCCAGGAGGTTCTTCAAGATATTCCCAGTTTGTCTTCTGAAGTTCTATAGGTCTTTTACTAAATTCTAGTAGATCTTCAACCACATGTGGTTCTTGAGGGAAAATGTTTAGGTTCTCTGAAAAGTTTCATTAGTTCAAGAGAAACGTAAGAGTTCTTCGGGAGGTTCCCAGATTCAATGCAAAATTCTCAAAGTCACATAAGAGGTTCTAGTAGTTTAACAACTTGTGAAGTTCTTGGAGAGGATTTATTAGTTTCAGAGAAAATCCAATATCCGTTTGTTCTGAGGGGTTCTTTAAGATGTTCCCAAGGTTTCTTATAAAGTTATGTAACCAACTGAGGAGGTTCTAGTAGTTATTGAATCACATGTGGTTCTTGGACAAAAATTTAGGTTCATGGAAAAATGTAATCAGTTCAAGAGAAACTCCAGGATGTCTTTGCTCTTAAGGATTCTTCAAGAGGTTCCCAGATTTAATGAAAAGTTCTTAAGGTCACGTAAGAGGTTCTTGTAGTTTGTGAACTTGTGAAGTTCTTGGAGAGGTTTTATTAGTTTCAGAGAAAATCCAGGATGCCTTTGTTCTCAGTGGGTCTTCAAGAGGTTCCAAAATTCAGCTTTGGGTTATCTCAGAGGATCTACTAGTTCTTGACCTTAGAGTGGTTCTTGAGGAGGATGTTCAGGTTCTTGGAAAAGTTTCAGTATTTTCAGAGAAACTCTACGATGTCATTGATCTCAGGGGTTCTTGAAGAGATTCTCAGGTTTCCCTACAGGTTCTCTAGGTCCTTTAAGAGGAACAATGTGTGGTTATTGAGGAGGTTATTAAGTTCTTGAGAGGTTTTATCAGCCTCAGAGACACTCTAAGGTGTCGTTGCCCTCAGGGGTTCTTCAAGAGGTTCTCAGATTTCCAGTTCAAGAGGTTCAAAAGAGTCTTTGCAATTTTTTATCTTCATGTGGTTCTCAAGGAAGATGCTGAAGTTCTTGGAAAGGGATCCAGATTTCTTTACTAAATAGTTCCGATCTGAAAGTTCTCGAGTACGCAAGAACAAATTTGAGTTCCACAAAGAACCTTTTAACAAGAAGTCTTTTAAAGAATCCCGAAAGTTGCCTCAACAAGCCACCAAAAGATTCCTTCTTTCCTTCATGAACCTTAAATATTGCTCTGAAGAACTTTTAGAAAAAAATAGGTTCATTAAGGAACCTTTTTTTGCTTGCTGTTCTATCAATAAACAGTCCTTTTAATGGATCCAAAGAACCATTTGAAGAAAATATTCTTTAAAAATCTCCCAAAGAAACATCAAAAAAGGTTCCTTTAGGCAGGTAGGGTTCCAAAGACCTCTACCAAAGATAGGTTCTTTAAGGAACTATTTTCCAGATACTTCTTTCTGGACTTACCTGGTTCTATTTTGAGAACAGAACATGATCATTTAAGTAAAACAGTGAGAGTTTGCAGCATTTCTGGGTTCCTTCCATGACAACACTTTGATTATTTTGGGTTCTGGACTGTTCTTCAGACAGAACAACATGATGAACATTTCTTCCTGTTTTCTGACATGTTGTAGGGCAAATCGTTCCCTGATCATTTAAATAAACATTAGTTGCAGCTACCAAGTCAAAGAAGTTTTTGGTTCTTCATCAGAACCAGAAGCCAGATTTGCGTCCAGAAAGTTTTTCTGATCAATAATCAATGGAAGCTTCTGATTGGTTGAGTCTTTAAGAAGCTGCAGCAGTAATGAAACGGATCTGAGAGTCTCTTTAGAATGTCTGAATGCTGCCGTCTGTCATCCTTTATGTCTCTGAACGGTTCTTTTCCTTCTTTCTGTTTCTGACTGACAGCAGCTCTGGAATGTTTTTAGCTTCTTTAGCTTCTTTAGCTTCAGTCTGATGAATGAACTGATGAACATGGAGGCCACGCCCCCTTCTGGCAGCCATGTTGGACGCCCTCATTCACCTCCACGGCAGGTTTCTCTTTATTCTAGAACTCAGACATATCTTTTAAGATACAGTTAGAATGACAAAAATCTCTTTTTTAAGGAAATTATCTATTTTACACCATGTACATTGATTGTACACCATCTTTCCAAGTCTCCAAAGGTATTACAAAGCCTAATGAAACGGATATTTTGCTAAGTACATTAGAAATCTCATCAAGGAGACTTGGGTTTGTTCACATCATGAGGACAGTTTAGGTTCATTTTAGTTAGAAATTATCCAAAATTGGTCAAAATCTGTCCAAAATGTCTGAAAAATCACCCAGATTCACTCTTAAAGTGTCAAAAATGACATCAAATTAATTCAAAGGTGTTACCAACATTGGAAACAAAGCAGAACTCTACACACTGTAGATATTTATTCCTCTATTTCAGGTTAGAAAGACATGCTTTTTATTTTGAATCACCAAAATGACAGTTTAAAGTTTTTAAAACAACTTTTAAAACAGAAATAATTATCAGGTTTAAACTTTCCAACAGTCCTTGAATGTAAATGAAAGTTCCACTGGGAAAATTAGTTGAATCTAAACTTAAAATCACGATATTTAATCAAAATCACTTCATTCTAAATGTCTCAAAAGATGTTTAAATTTGTAAAAAGCTTCACTCCTTGTTCCAACTGATTCTGTGTAGTTTTTTATCTGTAGTATGAAGAAAAAAAGACACAAAACAACAAATATACGGCACAAATTCACACAAACGAGACACAAAATTACCAAAAAAACCTACACAAAATCTCAAAAACACAACATAACAACCAATGAGACACAAAACAGAGACGACGAGAGACTGAAAAATGTTCTCGACTATAAAACAGAAATTTATTTTCCAAGTAAATTCACTTTTTTTACATTTAATTTCAAATATTGTGATTATTTACCAGTAAATTTGTGATTTTACTCAAAAGAATGAACTAAAGTCCTTAATTTTTTATGATTTTTGTTAGTTTTTTTCAGCTTTAATCTATGATTAAGTTTTTCTGATATTTTCAGTTTTGTAGTTTTTTCACTTTGATTTGACTTTAATGCAGCACATTTTCATGTAAAATTACAGTTATTTACCTGTAAATTTGTAGTTTTACCCCCCAAATTAACTGAATTCTTTATTTTTAATTATTTTTATCAATTTTTTAGCTTTAACTTTTAATTAGTAACTCTATCTCACAATATTTTCACATTTATTTGACTTTAATACAGCACATTTTGGTGTAAAATTACCACTAATTTCCAATATTTTTGCTTTTTTTTGCAGGAAAATACGAAACCTTTTCAGCTTCATGTATGACTGTAGATTAGTGATAAATTAGTTTTATTAAATCACCAATTTATTCCATTTTGTATCATTTTAAGGTGGAATCGTCTTAATTTTTGGGAAAGAAAACATTCTTTTTCCTGTTAATGCTTTTATTTTGGCGGGGCATTAATAATAAACTCCTGAATTGAACATTTCTTCTGGTTTCCTCCTGAGATCTTCAGCTTCTTGTTTACTTCAGAGCTGATGTTTCCTTCCTGGTTCCTTACAGAGTTGTCTGATTGGTCGGAGCAGACCCCCCTCCTGCTCCTCCAGTGGGGGGCGCCGCTAAAGAAAAAACCAGAAGGAGACAAAAAGCAAAGAGGCCTCGCTGTCAAAGTCTTTTCTCTCCTCCTAGAGTTTGTCTTTCTGCTGCATTTGAATAATCGTCTGAAGAAACACAAAAAGCTTCGATCTGAGGAGAAAAAAAATGTCTTTTCTTTCATCGCTTCTTCATTCGTGACTCTTTTTATCTGGAAAAATAAAAAAACATCTAAAAGAAAAAAACACAAAGAAGATCTGAAATAAAAAGTTGAAAATATTCAGTTTGAAGCCATGAATTACACAAGAAAATCTGTTTTAAAAAATCCCCTAAAATAAACCTTAAAGTCTGGCAGAAAAAATAATTTAAATTAAAAATTATATTAAATAAAAACTAAACAAAACAGTGCAATATTTTCACATTAACAGCTGTAAAAAAAATAGCAACCAATATCTATAAAATAAAGTTAGTTTTAACTGATTTAAATGCAATACACTTTTTAATGTAAATATTTATAATTTTTGAATTTTTTTTATAGTTAACATGTAAATTAATAGTAGTTTTTCTGCTATTTTAATAAATATTAAATGGAATTTAATATAACAGTAAAAATCTATAATTTATTTAAATTTTTCTCATTTTTTTTACCTTTAGCTTTTAAATATTTTAGCTTTTTTTACAAACATGTTTGACTTTAAACTCAAAATATTCCAACTTTTCTTTGATTTGTTTTGTAAATTAAAACTTTATTTAGTTTACTGAGAAGAAAAATACAACTTTCTAGTATTGTAAATGTCTTAAATGTAAAACTTTAATCACGAATTAATTAACTTTTCCACCTAATACTATCAATTTTATATTAATTTTAACTTAATGTAACTTCAACTTTTTCCACATAAATTTTTCTTTTGGGATTTTTTACAAATTCTTAATTTAATCCCAACATGTAATTTTTCCTGCAGTATTATTACAGAACTTGAATTTTTAAATATATTTGTAGTTTTAAACCTGAAATATTTCAATGTTTTTACTGTAGATTTGTGATGTCATGTTTTCTTCTCATTATTTAGTTTATTTCATTCATTTTGTTCTTAATATTATGACTTTTATATCTATATTTATATTTTTTTCTTATTTATCTCCATTATTTCTACACATTTTTTAAAATTTTGGATGATTTTCGTCTTTAAATCTTACAAATGTTTGTCGTCTTTGTGTAAATTCTGGATTTAAAGTCCTACATTGTAGTTTGTTTTTGTGAAGATGTGATAAACAGAAGCTGTGATGCGTTCACTGACAGATAAAATCAGCTGTTTGAAAAGCAGAAAGTAAATAAATGAAGTCATCTGACGTCAGGGTTTTTTCCTGCAGATTCATCAGAGCAGACGAAAAAACAAAAACATTATTTTTATCAGGGTGTCTGAATTCAGGGATGTTCTGCAAAACTGCCTTAAAAACACGCAAAATCACTGTAAATATACAAAAGTGACAACAAAAATAAATTAAATTACCATAAAGAGACAAAAAAAAAAAAAATAGAGATGAAAAAAATTACCAAAAAATGAATAAATGATTCTACATTAGCTTTGTATTTACTGACTTTTCTGGGTGCCAGAGAGGCTTTTATGGTTTGTTTACATATTTCTGCACATCTTAAAGTGATTTTTCTCCCAGAAACTGACGTAAATCTTTGAACAAGTCGGAGTTGTTGTTGGTGAATCAAAGCTAAAGTGAAAAAATGTGGAGTGAAACCTGCTTTATTCATTCATCCTTTACTTCCTGCTGCTTCCAGTAACGTCCAGTCTGCCTTGTTTCTCATTCAGGTGTGTGTGTGTGTGTGTGTTACTGCTTCAGACTTTATGTTGTGTAAATCCGATGGTGCAGATTTCATGGGTTCAGGATTTACTTCCTCTTTGCATCTGTTTCCTCAGAAACATCAACATGAAGCAAAGGGCTTTATTTTGCATGAATTTTGTGATTTCTTTTGCATAAAAAAAAGACATTTCCATGCAATTAATGACGCAAAAAATTTAAAAAATGATATAATAACCCAGCAATATGATAGAAATGATGCAAAATTATCCCAAAGAGATGTAGAATTACAGAAAAGAGACACAAAACAACCAGAAAGAGATGCAACAACATAAAACTGCAAACAAATATGTAACAGAAGGGAAGAGCTTTTATTTTACCTGGATTTTGTTTTCTTTTGCAGAAATAAACACATTTCAACCACTAATTGATGCAAAAAAAAACAATTCAATCATCAATAAAAATTCACGAGTATGAAGGAAATGATATGAAATGATTCCAAAGAGACACAAAATAACTTTAAAGTGATGTAAAACTACCCAAAAGAGACACAAAAATGGCAAAAGACACAAAACAACAAGAAGGAGATGCTAAATGACAATGAAGAGACACAAAACAACCACAAAGAGACACAGAACCACCACAATGGACACAAAATGGACACAAAGAGACACAATACGGCCACAAAAAGATGCAAAATGAACACAAAGAGACACAAAACAACCACAAGGAGATACAAAACAGCAGCAAAAACACACAAAATAACCCAAAAGAGACTCAAAACGGTGAAAAACATACACAAAACAACTGCAAATAGATTTTTGAAAACTACAAAATGACCACAAAGAGACACATAACAACCACAAAGAGAAAGAAAATGACCCAAAAACTACACAAAATGATAAAAAAATACACAAAACTGGAAAAAGAGACAAAACGGACACTAAGAGACAAAACAACCACAAAGACATGCAAAACAACTGAAAAAGGTTCAAAACAGCCGTAAAGAGGCATAAAATTATCACAGACAAAAATAATTAATCATCCGATGCTCCTAAATCTACCAGATCTTCGTCTAAGTTTCAGTCTGAGGTTCTCATAAACCTGGACGTCCCTCCAGAGCAGCTGTGGAACACTTTCTACCTGTTGAATGGATTCTGTGTGTCGACTTCAACCATGCATGACTCGTTAACTTTGTGTTTACTCTTCAGATTTGTGTTTATGTCGCCGGCGTGCAACAACATCTCATTATTTTTACACCCAACGCTGATTTATTCCTGCGTGTTTTACTACTTCCTGTTTCTCCTTCACTGATGCAACCTGAAGTTAGAAGGTAAACAAAGAATTCTGTGTTTCCGCAGTGACCTCAGCATGAATAATCTGACTGTGATGTCCAGCCGAGCTCTGAGCAACCTGCACTTCCTGGAGGAGCTGTGAGTCACACAGACACACACACACACACACACACACACACACACACACACACACACACCTACGCACACACACACACACACACACACACACACCTTCATCATCTTCGTCATCGTCACATTTCCTGGAGATTCACTGGAACCTTAAACAAACTCCATTTAATGATTTACCTGCCGGATGTCCTCACAACGTTAGAAACTCCCTCAGTCTCACCTGAACTACGACCTGGAGCTGATCCGACACAAAGACAGTAAGACGGGAGATTTACTGTCTCTTTGTGGTTGATTTGTGTCTCTGTGATTATTTTAGGTCACAAACTGTCTAGAAAGAGACACAACATGACTCAAAAGAGACACAAAACAAATACAGTGGATACAAAACGACGAGAAAAAGACACAAAATGACAAAATGACCACAAAGAGACAAAGAATGACACAAAATGACCACAAAGAGACACAAAATGACACAAAATGACCACAGAGAGACACAAAATGACCACAAAATGACCACAGAGACACAAAATGACCACAAAATGACCACAGAGACACAAAATGACCACAAAATGACCACAAAATGACCATAGAGACACAAAATGACCACAAAATGACCACAAAAAGACACAGAATGACACAAAATGACCACAAAGAGACACAAAATGACACAAAGTGACCACAAAGAGACACAAAATGACACAAAGTGACCATAAAGAGACACAAAATGACACAAAATGACCACAGAGAGACACAAAATGACCACAAAATGACCACAGAGACACAAAATGACCACAAAATGACCACAAAAAGACACAGAAACATCAGCAGCAGCTCTGGTTGTAGCTTTATTCTACGTTTGTCTGATGTTGTTGTCATCAGACTGCAACACTGCGACGGTGATGATGATGATGATGATGATGATGATGAAGGCGTCCTATCAGGCGACCGGCTCAGATGTCTATGAGGATCTGATCTGTAACTCCATCTGTATGAACGTTAGCTCGAAGCTACAGCGGACCAGACTGACCTCGGCTAGACCTGAACATGACTCTGGCTGCTGTTCTGCTCCGCTGCCAGCTGTGTGTGTCTGTGTGTGCGTGTGATATTTGTCGCCGCGGCGTGAGAAACGTCACCACGGCGATAGGACACCACAGAGGTGCATGCTGGGTAAACAGGTCCTGGCTGAACTCCCCGTGGCCTCTGAAAAACATACAGCTACCATCACGGGCCAGTGTTTGATATGGTGTCACAGTTACAGGGAGGGCTGGTGTGTGCAGATAATAAAAAACGCACAACTGATGACAGCAGATTGATACACAACTTAGCAGAAAACAAAGTGCAAAGTGAGTTGTGTTTTTAAGTTTCATAGGAGCAACACCAAAAATGAAAGTAAAACATGAAGGGAAACAAGCTCCAGATCTAGAAATGCAACAAAATAAAAATGCTCTGCTGATATCAGTCGCATTTTGATACCATGAAGACACACAAAACTACTGGAAAAGATACAACAATGACTCAGAGGACAGAGGAGACACAAAATAACCACAAGTCACAAAACAACCACAAAAAAGAAAGATTATCTGTTGAAAAGCACATCATTACCACCATACCATCACCACTGTGAAGCTGGTGGTGGCAGCATCATGATGTGAAGCATGGTGGTGGCAGCATCATGATGTGAAGCACGGTGGTGGCAGCATCATGATGTGAAGCATGGTGGTGGCAGCATCATGGTGTGAAGCACGGTGGTGGCAGCATCATGATGTGAAGCACGGTGGTGGCAGCATCATGATGTGAAGCTGGTGGTGGCAGCATCATGATGTGAAGCATGGTGGTGGCAGCATCATGATGTGAAGCATGGTGGAGGCAGCATCATGATGTGAAGCACGGTGGTGGCAGCATCATGATGTGAAGCATGGTGGTGGCAGCATCATGATGTGAAGCACGGTGGTGGCAGCATCATGATGTGAAGCACGGTGGTGGCAGCATTATGATGTGAAGCACGGTGGTGGCAGCATCATGATGTGAAGCATGGTGGTGGCAACATCATGGTGTGAAGCACGGTGGAGGCAGCATCATGATGTGAAGCACGGTGGTGGCAGCATCATGATGTGAAGCACGGTGGTGGCAGCATCATGATGTGAAGCACGGTGGTGGCAGCATCATGATGTGAAGCACGGTGGTGGCAGCATCATGATGTGAAGCATGGTGGTGGCAGCATCATGATGTGAAGCTGGTGGTGGCAGCATCATGATGTGAAGCACGGTGGTGGCAGCATCATTAAGTAAAGCATGGTGGTGGCAGCATCATTAAGTAAAGCATGGTGGTGGCAGCATCATGATGTGAAGCATGGTGGTGGCAGCATCATGATGTGAAGCACGGTGGTGGCAGCATCATGATGTGAAGCATGGTGGTGGCAGCATCATGATGTGAAGCATGGTGGAGGCAGCATCATGATGTGAAGCACGGTGGTGGCAGCATCATGATGTGAAGCATGGTGGTGGCAGCATCATGATGTGAAGCACGGTGGTGGCAGCATCATGATGTGAAGCACGGTGGTGGCAGCATTATGATGTGAAGCACGGTGGTGGCAGCATCATGATGTGAAGCACGGTGGTGGCAACATCATGGTGTGAAGCACGGTGGAGGCAGCATCATGATGTGAAGCACGGTGGTGGCAGCATCATGATGTGAAGCACGGTGGTGGCAGCATCATGATGTGAAGCACGGTGGTGGCAGCATCATGATGTGAAGCACGGTGGTGGCAGCATCATGATGTGAAGCATGGTGGTGGCAGCATCATGATGTGAAGCTGGTGGTGGCAGCATCATGATGTGAAGCACGGTGGTGGCAGCATCATTAAGTAAAGCATGGTGGTGGCAGCATCATTAAGTAAAGCATGGTGGTGGCAGCATCATTAAGTAAAGCATGGTGGTGGCAGCATCTGAATGTTTCTCAGTTGATTTTACTTTGTTTAAATCTGTTTACACTTTGACATTAAATAATCTTTTTCCATAAAAACCGAATTAAATCAACCGTGATTAAATATTTTTATATGTTTGTTTTTGATGAAATGTGAGACGTTTTTCTTCGTATCGCAGTTTTTAGATTTAGATGCTTCCATGAAATTTTTCACAACCACAGCTACATATAAATCCATAAAACCCACTCAGAGCTGTAACACATTTAACGTGAACTCCTCCAGCTTTATGTTAAAATGTTCTGGACTGAAGCCAGAAATCACCTCAGATATACGACGGCCTCACGTCTGCCGTGTTCATCTTTCCTCTTTCTGTGTGTTTCAGGCGTTTGGCAGGGAACGATCTGTCCTCCATCCCCAGAGGAGCATTCTCTGGCCTCTACAACCTCAAAGTGCTGTAAGTCCTTCACATGTAGAAGACCTCAGCAAACATCGGGACGTTTTAGAACGGACCACGTCTTTAATATATGAGCTGTTGTAAAACGCTCCTGGTCTGAACCCGACATCTGCAGCATTATTAAAACTGTATCAAAGAACCAAACCTCCGGGGGTTTGAAGAATCCGAGTTGAAGAGTTCTTAGTACCTGAAGTTGGGTTTGTGTAGAAAAAAGGACACAAAAAAGATGCTAAAAATGCCCAAAAAACAGACAAAAGAAATCCTAAAAATGATACAAAAGAGACAAAAAAGATGCTAAAAATGATATGAAAAGACAAAAAATGGACAAAAAAGATGCTAAAAATGAAACAAAAGACACAAAAGCTAAAAATGACACAAAAAGATACTAAATGGACACAAAAGATGCTAAAAATGATACAAAAAGATACAAAACAGATGCAAAAGATGCTAAAAATGACACAAAAGATACAAAACAGATGCAAAAGATGCTAAAAATGACATAAAAAGATACAAAACTGAAAAAAAGATGCTAAAAATGACACGACGGACAAGAAAGATGCTGAAAATTAAACAAATAATACAAAACGGACAGAAAAGATGCTAAAAATGAAACAAAAGACACAAAAGATGCTGAAAATGTCATCCAGAGTTAGTTTGTTTATTGTTTGTTTGTTTGTTTACAGGATGCTCCAGAACAACCAGCTGAGGTCCGTTCCTGCCGAGGCCTTCAACAACCTCCACAACCTGCAGTCACTGTGAGACTCGTTTCCTCCGTTCACCTCTGGTTCTTATCTGTTTATTAAATCCTGAAATGTTCTCTGCACCTGAACGCACCACGGCTCAGTGGACTATATTATCCAGAAACAGTCGACATGCTGCAGACATGAAGAGACGAAGCTAACGCTAACCCTACATGGGTTGAATTTGACTTTTTCCTACATTGACTTTATTTTTATTTTAAGGCTAATGTTATACCAACCTATGCTAACCTTTAAACTAACTTTATGCTAAGCTAATCCCAATCTTATGCAAACTTTAATCTAACCTTATGCTAACCTCAACCTAACTTCATGCTAACCTCAACCTAACTTTATGCTAACTTTGCTTAAATCTAACCTTATGCTAACCTAATCTAGCCTTAACCTAAACTGAACTTTGTGCTAACCTCAGCCTAACCATATGCTAACCCTTACCCCAACGTGATGCTAACCTTATGCTAAGCTAATGCTAATCTTCACCTTTCCTTTACTTACTTTTTCACCTTTGGCCGATTTGTTTCTTTGTCCAGAAAAGGAGGTTGAGTGTTTGATGAGACAACTTATACACACTGACACACACACACTCGTCTTTTAGTTTCATTTTACTCTGTAGTGGAAAGGAATCTACACACACACACACACACACACACACACACACACGCACACACACACACACAGTCGGTATATTAACGTATGTAGTGTGGACAGTGTGTTCTCTCAGCCTGATAACGCAGTAATTATAGTGAAACTGTACCTGTGTGTGTTTGTGTGTGTCTGTTTGTGTCTGTGTGTGTTAGTGTGTGTTAGTGTGTGTTGGTGTGTGCTTCTTTGTGTGTCTGTGTGTAGATAAGGTATAAGAATGGAGACATCTGAGTCTCTCTGTTGGTCTAAGGTCTCTTCTCTCCACTTATCTGATGGACGATTATGTGAAGTCCCATCCTGGTCCTCCCTCTTTGGACATAAACAGAGGAGCTATTGTTGGAGACAGACAGACAGACAGACAGACAGTTATACACACAGACAGACGGACAGACAGTTATACACACAGACAGACAGACAGACAGACAGACAGTTAGACGGACAGACAGACGGACAGACAGTTATACACACAGACAGACAGACAGACAGACAGTTAGACGGACAGACGGACAGACAGACAGACAGACAGACAGACAGACAGACAGACAATTATACACACAGACAGACAGACAGTTACACACAGAGAGAAGGACAGACAGACAGACGGACAGTCAGACAGTTAGACAGACAGATGGACAGACAGACAGTTAGACAGACAGACGGACAGACAGACAGTTAGACAGACAGTTATACACACAGACGGACAGACAGACAGTTATGCACACAGACAGACGGACAGACAGACAGACAGACGGACAGACAGTTATACAGACAGACAAATGGACAGACAGACGGACAGTTAGACAGACAGACGGATGGATAGACAGACAGACGGACAGTTAGACGGACGGACAGACAGACAGACAGACGGACGGACGGACAGTTATACAGACAGACAGATGGACAGACAGATGGACAGCTATACAGACAGACAGACGGACAGACGGACAGTTAGACAGACAGACAGAAAGACAGTTATACAGACAGACAGATGGACAGACGGACGGACAGACAGACGGACGGACAGACAGACGGACGGACAGACAGACGGACGGACAGACTTCTGGTATTTTAGAACATGAAGTTGTGAGTTTTCTCTCTGAAGCCAAAATTCCCTGAATCAAAACCAGGAAAGCAGACATGAAATGAAAATTAAATTCTCCACATCTTCTATAAAAGTCTTCACACCCTCTGGAAGGTTGAATCTTTTATTGAGCTGCACGGTCAATTTAAGAATTTACAAAGTGACTCAGGTCAAAGTGAAACCAGATTTCTACAAAGTGATGTCAGTTAATTAAAAAGTATAAAAGCAGTGATCCATCTTCTTCAGTCAAGATGTAGGAGAAGAACCTTCAGATGAAGTTCTACCTCATTCTTCTTCAGGTTCCTCAGGGATCCTCAGAGAACAGAACTTCCACCTTGTTGTTTTCAAACCATCTCTGAGGATCTTTGTTTGCTTCGACTCATCATCTGCATGGAAAACTGATCTTCTCCAGGTCTCAGTTCTCTTCAGACTACATCAGGTTCTCCTCCAGGATTTCACTTACCCTCTACCTGCTGCTGAGGAACACTATGATGCTGCCACCTCCATGCTTCACATCATGATGCTGCCACCACCATGCTTCACATCATGATGCTGCCACCACCATGCTTCCACATCATGATGCTGCCACCACTATGCTTCACATCATGATGCTGCCACCACCGTGCTTCACATCATGATGCTGCCACCACCATGCTTCACATCATGATGCTGCCACCACCATGCTTCACATCATGATGCTGCCACCTCCATGCTTCACATCATGATGCTGCCACCACCGTGCTTCATGTCATGATGCTGCCACCTCCATGCTTCACATCATGATGCTGCCACCACCATGCTTCCACATCATGATGCTGCCACCACTATGCTTCACATCATGATGCTGCCACCACCATGCTTCACTTCATGATGCTGCCACCTCCATGCTTCACATCATGATGCTGCCACCACCGTGCTTCATGTCATGATGCTGCCACCTCCATGCTTCACATCATGATGCTGCCACCACCATGCTTCCACATCATGATGCTGCCACCACCGTGCTTCGCATCATGATGCTGCCACCACCATGCTTCACAGTGCAGATGATGTTCAGTGTTTGGTGTCCATCGAACATCTAGTCTTATGGACATAAAGCTCCATCCTGGTCTCCTCAGACCAAAGAACCTTCTTCCAGGTGTCTTCAGAGTCTCCACATGTCTTCTGGTGAACTCTAGTCCAGATTTAATTTGAATTTTTTTTCCAACAGAGTCTTTCTCTCTGTCTCCATGATACTTTGACTGGTGAAGAACAGACAACAGTTGTTGTATGAACAGTCTGAAGCTGGAACTCCTTCAGAGGAGTCATAGGAGTCTTGGTGGCCTCCCTCTCTAGTCTGTCAGTTCTGGAGGATGTCCTGCTCTAGTCAGATAAGATAAGATAAGATAAGATAAAGATAAAGTTCTTTATTTCTCCCCACTCCAGGGGAAATTTACATTGTTACAGCAGTTTTATTTACAATATATACAAGGGTGGCAAAATTTTTAACAGAAAAAATAAAAATAAAAATAAAGTTTAAAAGTGCAAAGATGTGCAGTGCAAGAATGTCTGTGCAAATTTTATGGTTTGGGGTGGTAATGATATAGTCCAGTTTATGTTAACATCAGCCAGTGATGCTGATGTTGTAAAGTCTTATAGCAGATGGGATGAAGGACCTGTGATAGCGTTCCTTCTTGCAGGGTGGATGTCTCAGTCTGCTGCTGAAGGAGCTGCTTAAAGACCCCACAGTGTCATGCAGTGGGTGAGAGGGATTGTCCATGATGGATGTGAGCTTTGACAACATCCTCCTCTCACCCACCTCCTCTATGGAGTCCAGGGAACAGTCCAGGACAGAACCTCCTCCTGACCAGTCTGTTTAGTCTCTTTCTGTCCCTTTCAGTGCTCCCTGCTCCCCAGCAGACCACTGCATAGAAAATAGCAGACGCTACCACAGAGTCATAAAATGTCCTGAGCAGAGTCCTGCACACTCCAAAGGACCTCAGTCTCCTCAGCAGGTGGAGACGACTTTGGCCCTTCTTGTACAGGACCTCTGTATTGTGTGTCCAGTCCAGTTTGTTGTTGAGGTGAACACCCAGGTATTTGTATGTGTCCACCATGTCAATGTCCAAACCCTGGATGTTCACCGGTGCAGTCCGGGGTGTCCTCCTCCTGCGGAAGTCCACGATCATCTCCTTCGTCTTACTGGCGTTGAGCTGCAGATGGTTTCGCTCACACCAGTCCACAAAGTCAGAGATGACCATCCTGTACTCCCGCTCGTCCCCTTCAGATACGCACCCAACAATGGCTGTATCATCGGAGAACTTCTGGAGGTGACAGCTCCCAGAGTTGTAGTGGAAGTCCGATGTGTACAGGGTGAAGAGAAAGGGGGAGAGCACTGTCCCCTGTGGACCTCCATGCTGCTGACTACCACATCAGACACACAGTCCTGAAGCCTCACGTACTGTGGTCTGTTGGTGAGGTAGTCGATGGTCCAAGCAGCCAGGTGACAGTCTACTCCCGCTCCTTCAAGCTTCACCCTAAGCAGAGAAGGCTGGATGGTGTTGAAAGCACTGGAGAAGTCAAAGAACATGACCCTCACAGTGCTGCTGGGTTTCTCCAGGTGAGTCAGTGATCTGTGCAGCAGGTAGACCACTGCATCATCCACTCCAATGTTCGGTTGGTAGGCGAACTGCAGTGGATCCAGATACTGGCTCACCTGGGGACGGAGGTTCTTGAGGACGATCCTCTCCATGGTCTTCATCAGGTGAGAAGTGAGGGCCACAGGTCTGAAGTGGTTAGGCTCCCTGGGGTTCCTGGTCTTAGAGACAGGAACCAGGCAGGAAGTCTTCCATAACAGAGGAACCCTCTCCAGACTCAGGCTCAGGTTAAAGATGTGCAGCAGCACCTGACAGAGCTGGTCTGCACAGTCTCTAAGGAGTCTGGAGCTGATTCCATCAGGACCTGCAGCTTTCCTGGTCTTGATCTTTTTAAGTTCACTTCTCACCTGATCAGCTGTTATGGAGAGGCAGGGGGTGGTGGAGGAGGGTGGCAGGGGGAGGGGTGATGGTGGTGGTGGGGGGTGAGACGAGGAGGGGTGATGGGGCTGTATGCGGAGTCCGGAGGTGGTAGAAGACGGGGATGGGAGGAGGGGTGCTGTTGGTGGTGTTGGTGGTAGAGAGCTGAGGTGTGAAGAAGGAGCTGGCTGGTCGGTGCTTTGATGAGAGGGGGGAGGAATGGGAGCAGAGTCAAATCTGTTAAAGAACAGATTCATCTCATTGATCCACTCCTGGCCTCCTGCTGCAGCTCCCCTCTCATGGCCTCTGCTGTAACCAGAGATGGATCTCAGGTCTCTCCAGACCTCCCTTGTGTTATTGTCCTGCAGGTGAGATTCCATCTTGGTCCTGTAGCTGGCCTTGTCCGCCTTGATCTTCTTCTTTATCTCCTTCTGCCCCTCCTCAGCTCCTCTTTGTCCCCAGATCCAAAAACCCTCCTCTTCTCCTTCAGCAGGGCCTTCAGTTCCAGGGACACCCAGGGTTTGCTGTTAGAGAAACACCGTACTTTCCTGGTCGGTACGATGTTCTCTGCACAGAAGTTGATATAGTCCGTAACAGTGTCTGTCAGTGAATCAATGTCCTCCCCGTGTGGACCACACAGCACATCCCAGTCTGTGGTCTCAAAGCAGTCCTGCAGCGCCTCAGTGGCCTCGTCAGACCACTTCTTCACATACCTGGTGGTGGGGGGTTGTTTCTTCACCATAGGTATGTAAATGGGCTGCAGTCTCACCAGGTTGTGATCTGATTGGCCCAGCGGGGGGAGGGGTGAGGAGCTGTATGCATCCTTGATGTTTGCATACAGCAGGTCCAGGGTTTTATTGTCTCTGGTATGGCAGGTCACGTACTGGGTGAACGTGGGGAGAGTGGCAGAGAGCGATGCATGATTAAAGTCTCCTGAGATGATGATAAGAGACTGAGGGTGAGATGTTTGCAGCTGGGACACTACACTGTGGATGAGTTCACAGGCTGCAGCCGCATCAGCCGAGGGAGGGATGTACACAGTAATGGCTATTACATGTGAATACTCCCGGGGCAGATAGAACGGACGCAGACTGACCGCCAGTAATTCTACATCCTTAGTGCAGAGCTGCTCTTTAACGCTAATGTGTCCAGCATTACACCATCTCTCATTCACATACATCGCGAGGCCCCCACCCTTTCTCTTACCACTCTCCCTCGCGTTCCGGTCCGCTCTGACCAGATGGAATCCGTCCAGAGTTAAAAGTGAGTCCGGAGTGAGTTCGTTCAGCCATGACTCCGTGAACATCATGAGGCTGCTCTCCCTATACTCCCACTGCAGTCTGGTCAGCGCCGTCAGTTCTTCCATCTTATTCGGGAGAGACCTCACATTCCCCATAATCACAGATGGAACGGACGGCTTTATTATTTTTTCATTTATTCATGTTCCATCTTCCTTCCATTTCTTACTGATGGATTTAACTGGACTCCAGGAGATCTTCAGGAACTTGAAAATGTTCTCTCAAGTCTCTACATCATGACGCTGCCACCACCGTGGTTCACATCATGATGCTGCCACCACCATGCTTCACAGTGGGGATGTAACCAGTTGGTTACATAGATGCAGTTAACCCCAGTTTGCCCACTATTTCCTGTTTCATAGCAGTGGAGAATCAGTTTCATCTGTATAATGGTCGTTTGTTACACAACATAACTTTAGCTTGCATACAATTTTATATTAATGTTCTACAATTTTGTTGTCTAGTGACAATAACTTCAACATTAACTTAGTAAAGTGTCAAAAACTCAGATAGTACCGCAGAGATGTGACAATAACCTCAAAAAAACATGAAATTGTGGCAGAATTTTTATTCTTTTCTACATGAATAAAAACGATTTCACCATAAATGGATGCAGAAAAGGAACAACTAGTCGCATAAAACAAACCAAGCTGTTTTTTTTCCAGCCAATAATAGAATTCTTCACCAGTCCTAGAGTATGTTGGCTCTGACTGACTGAGTTTCCTTGAACACACTCAGAGCATCAAGTCTTTGCTCATTAAAATACCTCAGAATGTCCTGAGAGTCCGTCGGCGGGTCGAGTGCTTCTCCAGCCGCCTGCTGATCATTCCTCAGCTGACGGACACTTGATTTCTAATGTTCCTCTTAAACGGCTTCAAAGTGAAGGATTTTTTTTTTGTCCTCAGACTCCTCAACAGAGGCCCTTCTTAGAAAAGTAAATGTTCTCTGTCCATTTGCTTATTTTTTTTACAAACGTTATTTTAATTTGCACACAAAGAAAAATTCTAAAATGACAAACATAGATCAGGGTATCATCTTCATAATAATAATTCTTAGTTGAAGAAGAACAAGGGCCAAGGATGGAGCCTTGAGGAACTCCGCAGGTCAGACGGTCACTAATGAATGTGTTCTTTATTCTATATACTGTTAGGGTTCATAAATTAATTTGAAGCAAACATACTACCATCACATACAGTATATATTATATGTTTGTTGTTCTTCTGTGCTTTAACATCTGGCTTTTTGACGACTTACTATTTAATGTCAAAGTTACTGTTGCTTTTGTGCCTTATTATCCATGTTTTTGAGACTTCAATATGATTATATCAGAGTTCTTGTGACTTTTGTACTATAATGTCTGTGTTTTTTGGCACTTTAGTACAATATTGATGAAGTTATTTGTACTTTTGTGCTTTAATATCTGCATTTTTGACACTTCAGTATGATTATATCAAAGTTATTGTGACTTTTCCGCCTTAATATCTGGATTTTTGGCATTTTCATGGTTTAATATCCAGGTTTTTTCAAACTTTAGTATGATAATATTAAGGTTATTGTGACTTTTGTGCTTTAATATCCAGATTTACTAGACTCTGAAGTGTTCATGTCTGTGTTTTTGTCACTTATGCACAATAATGATGAAGTTATTTGTACTTTTGTGGTTTAATATCTGGATTTTTGACATTTTTGTTCTTTAATATTCATGTTTTTGGCACTTCAATATGATTACATAGAAGTTATTGTGACTTTTGTGTTTTAATATCTAAATTTACTACAACCTGGAACGTTCATATCTGGGTTTTTGACATTTTCATGCTTTAATATCCATGTTTTTGACACTTTAGTATGATAATATTAAGGTTATTGTGACTTTTGTGCTTTGATATCCATATTTACGACACTTTAAAGCGTTCATATCTAGGTTTTTGACACTTTAGTGCAATGCTAATAAAAGTATTGTACTTTTGTGGTTTAATATCTGGGTTTTTGGCACTATTGTGCTTTAATATCCATAATTTTAATACTTTAGTATGATTATATCAAAGTTATTGTGACTTTTCCACCTCAATATCTGGGTTTTTTGGACTTTCATGCTTCAATGTCCATGTTTTTGACACTTCAGTATGACAATATAAAGGTTGTGACTTTTGTGCTTTAACATCCATGTTTTTGAAACTTTTGCATGATAATATGAAGGTTATTGGGACTTTATGCTGTAATACCCAGATTTGGAGTGTTCATATCTGTTTGTTTTTTTTTTTGACACTTTATGCACTTTTTGCAATAATAATGAAGTTTTTTATACTTTCGCTCTTTAATATCCATGTTTTTTACTCTTCCATATGATTATTTTTGAATTATTGTGATTTTTATGATTTAATATCTGGCTTTTTACCACTATTAGTAAACTTAGACTCTGTATATTTTCTCTCTGCAGACGTCTGGACGCCAACCACATCTCCAGCATTCCCGTTGGCTGTTTCTCCGGCCTGCGTTCGCTCCGTCACCTCTGGTTGGACGATAATTCTCTGACGGAGGTCCCGGTAGAGGCCCTGAGCGAGCTGCCGGCCCTCCAGGCCATGACGCTGGCCCTCAACCACATCGGCCACGTCCCCGACCACGCCTTCAGCCAGCTGGGCCGCCTGGTGGTGCTGTACGTACACGAAAAACAGTCAAAAAGGGAACTTTTAGTTTCATTTTACAGATAATTCCATCCAAACTTTGCTAAAAAATCAACCAGTCAACAAGGAAACTCAATGGGTTGGTTTATAAAGTCAAACACTGTAACCAAGGATGGACTTTTTGGAAATGGTGCCAAACTTCTTGCATTAAAACAAACATAAATATCCTTAATGTGAGCATCATTCCCCAGAGTCTGAAGCTCATGTTATCACTGTAATCATGACACAAACTCAATTATTACCTCCAGACACATAAAACTTGAATTTATGTCCCTTTATATCAGATTAATCTCCAACTTTTTGTGTTTTTTGCCTCAGAAATACATTAAATTAAGTCTCTGGCTTCAGATTAAAAGCAAAACCTTCTTTCCTGAGTTGATAATAACTCAACACCTTGGTTTGATTCATCTCCATGATGTTAAAACACATTCGGCTCCTCCGTCGGCTGATTTATGGATCCACAAATCAGCTGCAGTGTTTGGACTCATGAAGACGGTCGACATGGTTCTGCTTTCACTTTTTATGTAAAGACAAAAAAAAAAAGTTCCCCATGAGGAGAAATCCTCCTGAGGTTTCTACCTTTCTTTTCTTTTGTATCTCATTTTGACATTTCCATCATCAAATTGGTCTTTTTTTTAATAATTTATTTGATAGATTTTCTTGTTTGTTTACACTTTTTAATGTTCTCTTTATCATTTTTGTCCTGAAATTTCTCAACATTCATTTTTAGGGTTATTATTCTCATTTGAAGCCTTGTTTGCATCTAGATGTTAGCTGGTTAGCCCATATGCTAGTAAATGGCATGGTTAGCCCTGAAATTACCTTGTTTAGCCTGTAAATGAGCAATAATTGGTTAGCTATCAAGCTAACATGTTGGTTATTGAGTTAATTAGCATGAAAGCTAACTATTTTATGCAGTTAATTAGTAATAACTAAGCTAATACTGTGTTGGTAAATAGTTTTTTCAGTTAGTCAGTAGGTTAGCAGTGGTTAGTAGGTTTGGCTGTTGCTAAGCTATTTGGTTAAAAAGTAATTTAGCCATGAAGTTGAAATTCAGTCTGTTGGTTAGCAATAATTTAGCATTAAAGACAATCATTTAGCAATAGGTTAGTTACTTGTTTAGCTGTTAACTTCACAAATAAATTAGTAGGCTAGTCTATGAGTTAGCATTAATTTAGTTGTGGAGATAGTCGCTTAGCCATGATGGTAGTAGGTTAACATCAAGTAAGCCTTGAAGGTTAGTCAGTTGGTTAGCAGTAAGCTCGCTTTGAAATAGTTTGTTAGCATTCAGTTAGCATTGGAGGTTAGTCTGTTGGTTAGCAGTAGTTTAGCTTTGAAGGTGGTTGGTTAGCATTTAGTTAGCTTTGAAGGTCAGTCTGTTGCTTAACTGTACATTAATCTTGTAGGTAATTGGTTATTTGTAAGTTAGCTTTGAATGATAGTCAGTTGATTAGCAATTAATTAGCTAGATTAGTTTTTTGCTTAGCTATTGGGTCTACAGGTGAACTAGATTTTAGGTTGGTCTGTTGGTTAGCAGTAGGTTAGCTTTGAAGGTAGTTGGTTAGCATTTAGTTAGCTTTGAAGGTTAGTCTGTTGCTTAGCTGTAAGCTAGCTTTGAAGGTAGTTGGTTAGCATTTAGTTAGCTTTGAAGGTTAGTCAGTTGATTAGCAAGTTAACGTTGTAGGTAGCTGGTCATTTGTAAGATTGGTTTCTTGGTTAGCTATTGAGTTTAAGAGTGAACTAGCTCATAGGTTAGTCTTTTGGTTAGCAGTAAGTTAGAATTAAAGGTTATTCAGTTGGTTAATTTTTGATTTACCAACAATTTAGCAAGTCAGGTTAGTAAATTGGTTAGCAATAAGCCAGCCAGATTAGTTTCTTGGTTAGCTTTTGGGTTTAAGGGTGAACTAACTCGTAGGTTAGTCCGTTGGTTAGCAGTACGTTGGCCTTGAAGGTTAGTCAGTTGGTTAGTTTTTTGATTTACCAACATGTTAGCTAGCCAGGCTAGTCAGTTGGGTAGCAATAAGGTAGCTAGTTGCTAAGTCATTTATTTTGCCATTAAGTCAACATCAATGGTTAGCCAAGTAATTAGCAGCTACCAGAAGAGAATAAGTTCATCATTTGGTTAGCAGTAAGTTAGCTTGTTGGTTAGTTGGACAGTTGGTTTTTAAATCAGTGGTTTTTAAATCAGTTGTTAATCAGCTGCAGGGTTCATAAATGAGTAAATATTAGTCTTTGTTACCCAGGAGGATTAAAAACGAACTAACCTGGTCAGTTAGTTTGTTCTGTTGTTTCTAAACTGACATAGAATCATTGAAAACATCTGGATCTAAATCATCTCAACATTTTATGTTTACATTTTCTGGTTGTTTTTACCCGTGTGTGTGTGTGTGTGTGTGTGTGTGTGTGTGTGTGTGTGTGTGTGTGTGTGTGTGTGTGTGTGTGTGTGTGTGTGTGTGTGTGTGTGTGTGTGTGTGTGTGTGTGTGTGTGTGTGTGTGTGTGTGTGTGTGTGTGTGTGTGTGTGTGTGTGTGTGTGTGTGTCTGTCTGTCTGTTGCTAGGCGCTGTGGCTGCATTAATTGTAACCGTGGCAGCGACTGTCCCTGTCCGTCTGTATTAGCTGGCTAATAGCATGCAGGCCGGGTGTTTGTGTGTGACGGCATTCAGCGCGGCGGCATTGAAGTCCGCTGTCACTTCCTTTGTCCAGTCGGCTCGGAGCTAATTTGCATGAAATTACCAGAAGAAGAAAAAAAAAAGCTCCTCGAGAGGCCCCGGGGCCCCTTTTCAGAGCGACACACACACTCGGCCTTTGTCTGCTTCATTAGTCCATCAGTCTCTCTCTTCTCTCTCCGCAGGCATCTCAACAACAATAGGATCGTTTCCATGGGAACCAGCTGCTTCCACGGACTCCACAGTCTGGAGACGCTGTGAGTTTCTGCCGGTGGAGGGTTGAGTCGGGGTCAGGGCCAAGAGTTTGGGGACGGGAGGTGACTTTAGTGCAGGAAATTTGAGGAAAACCTTCTTCTGTTTGAGGTCAGAGTTGGATGCGGGGGGGTTAGTTAGCCTAGCTTAGCACAAAGACTGGAAACAGAGGGAAACTGTTAGCATGGGTCCATCAAAACAACAAAACAACAACAAATCTGATTTATATGAGCCAGTAAACACGAGTAGAAATGATTGATTCCTAAACCTGAACACCTACAGCTCAGTATTCAGTGTTAATAATTGCTTTGAATGTTAATTTAAATTCTAAATAATCAACTTTATTCATTTCTTATTAAATCAGAATCAGCTTTAGTGGTCAAATACGTAGATGACATGCAAGGAATTCGGTTTCGGCTGTTGGTGTCACTCTAGGAGTGAGGAAAAGAGAATAATTAAATAAATATAGGAAAAAAATATTTAAAAAATGAATAAATAAAACAACTATAGAAAAAAATACCTATAGAAAAAATGCTAAATAAATAAATAAAATAACGAAAAATAAATAAATAAATAAATAAATAAAATAACTATAGAAGAAATGATAGATAAATAAATAAATAAAATAACTACAGAAAAAAGATAAATAAATAAATAAAATAAATCGATGCTACAAGATAGAATCATGCCGTTGCTAAAATAAGTTAATTAAGCTCATTCTAGTCATGCGATACCATTCTTAGATGTATGATGCACTAAAACCATGAATATAAACCATAAACTGTCCAGCGGCAGTTCAATAAAGACCAGAGTTTATATATGATGGAGCTGATTTACCTGATAAACTGATTCTATAACAGCTCACCTATCTGAGGTGAAGAAACGTCCACAGCTGCTGTTAAATCATTAATAAATAGAAGTCATTTATTAAGTTATGTGCTTAAATTTCCTCTGATATGAATCCTGCTGCTGTTTAATAAACTCAGAGGAAATAATCCTAAACAGCTGGAAACAACAAACTAAACTTCAGCTCCTGATGGTCAAAACCTGACGAGTCTCATTAATTTAAACTGTCAATGTGGATTTCATTCCAGAAAAGTGATATTTTTATGGACATTTTAGTTTGTAATAGATGTGAAATCATTGACGAAAGTGAATCAGAAAGGTGTTTAGTGATTTTCTGATTGTTTTCTGGGATGTTTTTGGATCAATATTCTTGTCAAAATGTGGAAAAAGTCTTCAAATAAATTCCACACATGTCGCCTGTTTGGTTTTACTTTCAGCCCAACTCTGAACTCATGCAGTCACATTAATGGATAATAGATAAAGAGATTTGAAAATTTTTTCCATATTTTAGCAACAATATTGGTGCAAAAAACATCAGAGAGAGAAAAAGATCTGGTTTGAAACTCACAAACGCCTTTCTAAGTAACTTTGCATTTTCAGTTTCACATCGATTACAAACTCAGATGTATATAAAAATCAAACTTTACCATTTAAACATGTCAGATTAATGAGATTCATAACAATAATGAATGTAATCCCGGTTTGGAGCTAAAGTTTAGTTTGTTGCTTCCAGCAGTTTAGGATTATTTCCTCTGAATTTTTTAACTCACTGAACTTAAAGCAGTTTCTAGCCGTCATGTTTTTCCTCAAGTCACAAAGTGGCTTCAAACTTGTTCAATATTACTCAAAATCTGTCCAAAACATCTCATAAATCATCCAAAATAACACAAAAAATGTCCAAAATGACTAGAAAAATGCCCAAAATGTCTCAAAAATTGTCAAAAATTACTTGTAACACAACATTATTGAGAAAAAAAATCCCTCCAGATGGTATAAAACGGACAAAAAAGATGTCAAAAATTACATAAAAAGGCACAAAACGGACAAAAAAGATGCTAAAAATGAAGCAAAAAGACATAAACTGGACAAAAAGATGCTAAAAATTACACAAAACACACAAAATGGGTAAAAGATGCTAAAAATGAAACAAAGAGACATAAAACGGACAAAAAAGATGTTAAAAAGACACAAAAAGACAAAAAAAAGTCAAAAAGATGCTAAAAATGAAGCAAAAAGACATAAAATGGACAAAAAGATGCTAAAAATGAAACAAAAAGATATAAAGTGGACCAAAAAATGGTAAACATTCCACAAAAAGCCATAAAACTGACAAAAAAGATCCCAAAAATGACATAAAACAGACAAAACGGACACAAAATATGCTAAAAATGCCAGAAATGTCTTGAAAATTGTCTAAAATGACTTGTAGCACAAGATTATTGGGAAAAAAGTATAAATATTTCTAACTACTTCCATTTCCACGTTTGTGATCCGTTATGAATAAAAAATAATCTATTTACCTCCAGACGTAACTTTAACTGCATTGAAACGTTATTTTTTGGAGGTTTGATTGAGTTCTAAATGGAAATAAACCCGATGAATCCTCTAAAACCTGGTTTAATAAACGTTGACTGGCAGGTGTCGCTCAGCTCTGGAGGTTCTTCGGTTCTTCGGTTCCCACAAACTCCTCCGAGGTGTTTTGAAAGCTGGATCGGTGGTTTTCTCCTCGACCGCCGTCTTCGTCATTTACTGGAACCAGAAGATGCTAATTCGGTGACATCAGCTCGAGTATTTTCCTCCTGAAAACCCGGACATGTTTTCTTTCAGGTCTGGACCGAGATGTTTGTATTAATTTAGCTTTTTTTCTGTTTTCCTTTCCGTCCTGTGTTTGTGTTTGCAGGTTTCCGTGGTTTATTATCAAACACGGGCTGCATGAATAGTAATTATGATTAGCATAGAGGCCACACACGGCGCCTCGGTGTGTTTGTGTGTTTAAACCTGCCTCTCCGGTCGACTGGCAAAACAGAAACACTTCCATCCACACACACATTCCTCACATTTCACACAGTTCATGCAGGTTAATCTGCAGCGAGCATCCTGGAAAACACAGAATCCATGGATTTTAGCTGCTTTCTGAGAAAGTGAAAGACACAAAACTGACAAAAAAGATACTAAAAATGACAGAACAGACAAAAAAGTTGCTAAAAATGGCACGAAATGACACCAAACGGACAAAAAAGATACTAAAAATGAAACAAAATGGACAAAAAGATGCTTAAATGAAACAAAATGACACAAAACGGACAAAAAAGATGCTAATCATGATACAAAACTGACCAAAAAGATGCTAAACATGACACAAATGACACAAAACTGACAAAAAAGATACTAAAAATGACACAAAATGAACAAAAAAGATGTTAAAAATGAAACAGAATGACACAAAATGGACAAAAAAGATGTTAAAAATGACACAAAACAGAAAAAAAGATGCTAAAAAAGACACAAAATGACACAAAATGGGCAAAAGATACTAAAAGTGACAAAACGGCAGAAAAGATGCTAAAAATGAAATGGAAAACAAAAATTACACCATTTGTCAGAGCTAGAAATTGAAAAAAAAAACATAAAATTGTTGGATTTTCAACTTTCCTACAGTCTTTGAACTCCTCATCCATCCATCCATCCATCCATCCATCCATCCATCCATCCATTATCTATACACCGCTTAATCCTCACTAGGGTCATGGGGGGGCTGGAGTCTATCCCAGCTGACTCAGGTGAAGGCAGGGGACACCCTAGACAGGTCACCAGTCTGTCACAGGGCTACATACAGAGACAAACAATCACTCTCACATTCACACCTACGGGCAATTTAGAATGATCAATTAACCTCAGCATATTTTTGGACTGTGGGAGGAAGCCGGAGTACCCGGAGAAAACCCACGCATGCACAGGGAGAACATGCAAACTCCATGCAGAAAGATCCCGGGAAAGCCGGGACGTGAACCAGGGATCTTCTAGCTGCAAGGCGAAAGTGCTAACCACTACACCACTGTGCAGCCCTGAACTCCTCATCTGTAACAAAATTTAAGCCAGAAATTGTGATGTGATATTTATTTGTAGAAAATCACCAAAAATAAACACTTTACTCTAACCAGATTCTGTAAAAAACAAATAATTCTGCTCTCTCTGTTATAAATGTGAAGCCTTGAATGACTCAGCTGTGACCAACAGTCATGTTGCAAAAATTCTAAGAGTTTTCAGCTGAACTTGCAGGCAATGTTGACATAAAACAGAGAGGAGATGAGTCTGAAAGCTAAATAAAAATATTAATAAAAAATACAGTAAAATATATAATATTGGGAGTTTTAATGTTTTAGTAGTATTCATAGTGCAGCTGGATACTTGGACAAATGTTGGGCATATTGATTCCAGGATTTTTAAAAATTTTGCAAAATAAATAATCAAAAAAAATTATATTTTTGTGCTTCATGGTTCTATAATTTTGTCGTACTGCACAGAAAACATTTCAGGCTTTTCTCACCTTTTTATTCTGTTTCCATAGAGGTAAATGACTTTATATTGCAGTGAAAAAAGAACCACAGTGAAGAAAAATGAGACAGGAGCAAAAACTACCCTTCAGGCAACATTTATAGAAAGCAAAAATGGTTTAAAATGTTTGAACTCTGTGTTGACGTCGATTAGGTCAGAAAAACCTGATTTTCTTGTTGGTCGTCTAGTTTAATATCTAAGTCTGTTTATGTTGCTGCAGTTTGTTGAGATTTTTCCGCCTGAATCATGTAAAAAAAAAGTTTTAAAGATTGAAATTTGTTTTACGCACAAACTAAGAACAAAAAACAGGTGGACGGAACCAGACTTCCTGTCTATGAGAGAAACGAACCACATCTGATCCATCAGAAACTCGTCCTGTTGAACCCAATCAGCAGAAAGTACAGCTGAGATTCTCCCCTCTGAACCCAAAGTCGTCCTCGTCCAATCACAGCCCTCTGAGCTCCATCAATACCAGCTTAGGGAAGCAGAAACCAGCGATTGTTGTTCCCAATCATCCTCCGGTGGACTCGCACACTCACAACCAGACTGAAGCAATTTCAATTTAATGGTATTTTCACAATGTGGCAGCTTCATTCCACTCGCTGCTTATTTGTGTGTAGCAGCCACCTGCATCCCAGAGAGGGATGTGAGGACCTAATTGAAGCCATGTGTGGACTCGAGGAATGCTCTAGTCTCCGCCGGCGATGAATGAAAAGGCAGCGAGAGGGAGGAACACTTGAATGTTTCTTTAATAAACTTAAAAGACGGAAAATGGATGAAGCTAAACATCGAGCTCCAAACGCAAACATTTACATGAAACACTTTCCCAGTCCGAAGCCGACATTCCCACAGTGTTCTGAAGCATTCCTATCATAAAGACACAGCTGGGCACAGCTGATATTCCCAGTATAGAGCTGCTGTACCAGTCTGGGACACAATATTCCCAGTATGGAGGTGGCAGTAGCTTTTCTAGAGCCAAGAACTCCATGTATATATCCAGTATTCCCAGTCTGGAAGCAACACTATGTTGTCTAGAGCTAAGCATTCCCTGTATAGATGCGATATTCCTCCTCCCAAGGTGGCATTACCTTTTCATCGCTGATAAGGCCTGGTATTCCCAATCTAAAGGTGAGGTTTCCTGGTCTGTAGCTAAACATTCCCCGTATACATGCAGTTTTCCAGATCTGGAGGTGAGACATCCTAGTTTAGAGGTAGTATTCCCAGTCTCAAACTGTTATTTCCCAGACTAGTATAGTGGGACTACCTGGTCTAGAGATAAACATTCCCTGTGTATGTGTGGCATTCCCAGTCTGGAACAAAACATCTCTGTGTAGACCTGGTATTCCCAGTTTTGAGGTGTGATGTCCTGGTCCAGAACCCAACATGCATAGATCTATTTATTCCCAATGTTGTACCAGGTCTCAGTGGGAAACGTTAAAGTCTAGATCAGATAGTGTCACCTAGCACTATCTGATCTAGACCTTAACATTCCCACTGAGACCTGGTATTCCCAGCGTAGAGGTGACAGTACCTTGTTCTAGAGCGAAACACTCCTGATAAGATCAGTATTCCTGATCTTGAGGTAACAGTACCTGTTTAAGAGCGAAACATTCCCTGTATGGATGTGGTATCCTCAGTCTAGAAGTGACATTACCAGTCTATAACTGAACATTACTTTCAGAGAACAGGTTTTCCCAGTCTGGAGGAGACATTCCTTGGTCTAGATCCAAGCATTCCTGATCAAATCTGGTATTCCTGCTCGAGAGTTTCCTATTAATAATGAAACCTTTCCTCTTTCTTCAGGGATTTGAACTACAACAGTCTGGTGGAGTTTCCTACAGCGATCCGATCCCTGAGTCACCTCAAGGAGCTGTGAGTCGACTCAAACGTTAGCTTTAGCTTAGCTACTTTAAGTTAGCAAACATTAGCATGTGCTAGCTGAAGTGAAAAGATGTCGTCTTCTGCTTGTTTCAGTAAAACTTCTTTGTAGAAAAGGGACGGAATAGAGAAGAAAAGATGTTTGGTAATAACTTTTTTTTGTGTTTTATTGTAGCGGTTTCCATAGCAACAACATCCAGTCCATCCCAGAACACGCCTTCACCGGAAACCCATCACTGATCACAATGTAAGTACCGACAGGAAACACAATAGTCTGATGGATGTTTAGTTTTATTTTAGGATTTTAATGAGGAATTTGGTTTATTTTGTGTATTTTTATGTCTTTAGAATTTGTTTTGGGGTTGAAATCTCACTAACTCCTTTCTACAGCAACTATTTTGTACAGTTTGATATCTTCTATTTAAACATCACAGAATTGTGGTTTGAGGCTTAAACTGAAGGAAAAAACGCAAACTTTAACCCTCCTGTTGTCTTCATTTACAGGCACCAAAAAATATTGTTTCCTTGTCTGAAAAAAATCCAAAGTTCAGCAAAAAATTCCCCAAATTTCTGAAAATTTGCAAAACTTTCAGGAAGAAAATTCCAATAATACCCTAAAAGTTTTCCTTAATTGCCCAAATTTGGCGAGAAAATTCTTGTAAATATTTTTTAAAAAATTAGTAAAAATCTTCCAAAAAAATCCTAAAAATATCTAAAGTGATTCCATATATATCAGTAAAACTGCTAATATTTTCTTTAAGAACATTCACATAAAAATCTACCAAAATCCAGTGAAATTCTCTGGATTTTGGTTGATTTTTATGTGAATGTTCTAAAGAAACATTTTTAACATTTCTTTTTTTCCACCAAAAAATGTTCAAAAATTTCCCAGAAATGTTGAAAATGTGGACATCAAAAGTTTCACTGTGAAAATATATTTTTTCCACATTTTCAAACTTTAAAACGGGTCAATTTGACCTGAAGGAGACACGCGGGTTAAACTATATAGAAGAAAATGACTAAATATGTTCATCTAGTGGAACTACAGTGCATTAAATGTGCACTTTTTGATTTAATTACACATTTATTAGCACATATTTTGCTCGTTTCTGTAAATTTTATTGTCACTACAACAGTTGATGACAAGAAAATGAGTTTAAATCATCTTTAATTAAATCAAAAAAGAAAAGTAGAAGCAAAACAAAACAAGAGCAGAACTTAAAAACCTCTAATTTCTCATATTTGTAGTTTATTTTCTGTTAATAATTCTGTCAGTTTTGGAAAATAATCAACTTTTTAAACATGTAAACAAACTGTAGACCTCCATCCAGCAGGGGGCGCTGCAGGAAGAAGTTCATATTTTACGATTTTTGTAAATAAAAGTCAAACAATTAATCCTGTAAAAAGGTTTTTGGCTCTAAAAATGAAGCCATTCTGGGTTTTTGTTCAGAGGTTAGCTTCATGTAAAGTTCAGGAAACAGAAAAAAAATTGAAAACTCAGTGTTTATCCTCCTGTATTGAATACAAACCTGCTTCTCTTCGTGTTTTCCAGATTTTTCTATGACAATCCGATCCAGTACGTTGGACGTTCGGCTTTTCAGGATCTACCAGAGCTTCGGACGCTGTGAGAAACTCAAAATTACACTTTTTGTTCCTTTTTTGTTGTTTTTATGTTAATAAACACAAAAAACTGTTATTATTCTATTTTCCATGAACTGTCTCAACCACTAAACCTTCTGGCAGGTTTGAAAAATGTTTTATCTTTTTAAAAAATCATCAAAGTGACCCAATTTATCAGCCAGAAACTATAAAAACAGGAAAAAAATGTTGGATTTTCAACTTTCTGATGGTTCCTGAACTAATCATGTCTCATCTAAGAATTATATTTAGGTTTTTTGATGCTCCATAATACAATCTAATACTCTTTTGATGTCCCTGAATGCACCGTAATACAATCTAATACCTTTTTGATGTCCTTGAATGCACCATAATGCAATTAGTAGCATAAATGTGTTTTTCCAGCTGATTTCTTTGAAAAATTTAGTTGTTCCAAGTATTTTTTTCGTGTTAATTAAAAAGATTGTTTCTGTGTTTTGGACTGATTTATCACAATTGTGAACACAAGTTTTAATTTTACATATTTAAACAAATATAAGTTGAAATCCAGAACTCAATGTGAAGAAAAACATAATTATCAAGCCAATTTAATCAAGTTAGCTGAACTTAAATGTAGTTTTATATCAATTAATTCAGAAATTAGAGTTCAGAAGTAACACACAATGATCATTATTATGTCTCATAATCCATAACAGGTCGATTAAATCACTAAAATAAAACCAAAATAACCAAATTTAAGCCTAAAATTGTCATCAACAGTTACCTAATTTATTTAAGGTTTTGCCCAAAACAAACCATTTGCACCAAACAGATTCTGTAGAAAAAACCTCCTCAGGACAATATTTAAACACACAGTCGGTACTCGGTTGAACTGCAGGCAGCGTTTCAGAGTTCAGAGGGTTAATTGAGGTAGTTTTGAGACTAAAAACATGGTTTGTTTTGTTCTTTTCCCCATATAACCAAATATACGTTCACAGAATCAGTGTCAAATGAAGAATTTTGCCAAAATGTTGCATAAAATCAGAAAAAAATCCTATTTTTACAGAAAAAAGGCGAAGAATATTAAGTTTCTGAGACATTTTTGGTGACATCCGATCAACATCCAAATCAACATATGAAGAGTTTTTGTCACAAATACTGGAAGAAAATGGAACTCTTTATATAAATACTATAAATATTTCTTTTTAATTTGTGTCTTGTTTCCTCTCAGCTCGGTGGAAAACACTGCCTGCAGTTCAGCTAAAACTACATTTTTTACTCTTTTTTTTTTTTTAACAAAGTTTTTGGAACTTAGTTTTTGAAATTTGCCAAATTAATTAAAAACTTGTGGTTGTAATTATGGTAATTAGATCTAAAATATTTAAAAACTCCTTTTAAAACACTTTTAAAAAATGTTCGAGGAGCAGAAAACGTCCAGAAATAGTTTCTATCTGAGAGCTTTTATGTAACAGTTTGTTTAGTTCCAGTGGATTTCTGAGCTGAAGTTGATCCAGTAATTAGTTTGAGCCTCGTTAAATCTAATGACTCCAAGAATGCCACGTTTTCCTCCCTAAATCTGTGTTTTTTTCTGTCAGATCTCTGAACGGAGCCGCAGAACTCACCGAGTTTCCAGATCTGACGGGAACCAGGAGACTGGAGAGTCTGTAAGTTTGATCCTGAGATGAAAACCCTCGTATTAAACACCTTCACAGCGTTTGATTTTCAGCCGAGCTCAGCGACTGGAAATAAAAACTCCACAACGTTTCTCCACTGAATCCACATTTATAATTTTTACTGCTTTTATTTCATCAAACGTTCCAGTTTTAACATTTTATTTCCAACTAAAGGCTCCAAGGACGAAACTTTTATCAGCTTTTGGGTTTATCTTCACAGTATTTGCTCAATTTTAAAGTTATTCCACCTTAATACACCTTAAAGGCGCCTGAACGCACCACAAAACAATATAATACACTTTTGATGTCCCTGAATGCACCATAATGGAATCTAATACACTTCTCGTGTTCCTGAATGCACCGTAATACTATCTAATGCACTTTTAATGTCCCCGAACACACCATAATATAATCTATTACCCTTTTTATGTCCCTGAACACATCATTTTACTTTCTAATACACTTTTGATGTCCCTGAACACACCGTTTCACTTTGTAATTCAATATTTGATGTCCCTGAATGCATCATAATACAATCTAATGCACCTTAAAGACACCTGAACACACCATGATATAGTCTAATACACTTTTGATGTCCCCGAATGCATCAAAATTTCATCTAAAACACTTCTGATGTCCTTGAATTCACCAAAATACAATCAAATGCACCTTAAAGACACCTGAACACATCATAATACAATCTAATACACTTTTAATGTCCCTAAATGCACCACAATGCAATCTAATGCACTTTTTTATGTCCCTGAATGCATCATAATACAATCTAATACACGTTTGATGTCCCTGAATCCACCATAATACAACATAACAAACCTTTAATGTCCCTGAACACACCATTTTACTTTCTAATATAGTTTTTGATGTCCCTGAATGCACCATAACACAATCCAATACAGTTTTAATGTTCTTGAACACATCATAGTATAATCTAATGCACTTTTCATGTCCCTGAATGCGCCATAATGTGTTTAAATGATCCTTCACACACACTATTACCATTTTATACATATGCAACCGTCAGAAAAAACATATTTCCTGAACCTGAACACGTCAAAACAAACCCCACACCTTCCCTAAATGCACCTTTAATAAAACTTTTATTGTACGTAAAAGCACCATAATGCAGTTTTCATTTAAAATCTGCACTTGAACGCACCGTAATAAACTGATCTGATGTGTTTTCTTTGTGTTTCAGAACCATCACCGGAGCTCAGATCACTTCTTTACCCGCTTCGGTTTGTGAGCAGCTTCCAAACCTGCAGCTGCTGTGAGTCCAAACAAAAACAACATTAGTGCACTGGAAAACAACAACAACAAAACATAAACAAATCTGTAAAATAACTGTAAAAAATCTGGCAGTAATGGAGACAGAAAAATGTTTTAACAAACAGTGGAATACTGTAACATTAAAGAGCTGTAAAAACTAAAATAACGGGTAATTTCTGTGTTATCTGCATATTCTAGCTGATTTAAAGACAGTAAAAATGTAATTTTACAATCAAACACAGTGAAAGAAAAAAACTCTTTGTAAAAACACGGATTTTTTGAAGGGAACTTCATTTATTTTTGTTAAATTTACAGTCAACATGTAAATTAATGTGTTTTTTTCAGGAATTTCAGGAAGAAAATCTATGTAATAACGGGTGATATGTCAAATATTTCCTTCAAATAACAGCAGATAGGAGTAAAATCACAATATTTAATTGATTTATATGATGAAAATTGCATAATATGATACAAATTAATTACCATTTTTTAAAAATTTACATTTTTGATGCTGACATTATTCACAAGTTGTTTATATTTCTATTTAATTTTTGTAATTTTACTTTTAAAAATTTTTTTTATCGTCTGTAAAAGAGCAAAACAGGAAAAATCTGTAAAATGACAGTAAGTTGTTTTAAATTTTATGGTTAAATGTTCTTTTTTTAACTGAGAACTGGTGAATATATATATATTTTTACTGCTTGTTCCGCTATTTTACAGATTTTCTCAGTTTTGTTTAATTAAAACAGATAATATCCAAACATGTAGATGACTGTTTATATTCTGTAATTTATCAGAAGAAGAAAACTGTAAAATTGCCATGAAATGTTCAAAAATCCAGAGATTAAAATGTAAATTTTCTGCAGTGTTTTTGCTGAGTTCCTGTGATGCGTTCAGGGTATGTGGGACTTCTCAGCGCTGACAGCTCTCTCTCTCTCTCTCTGCAGGGATCTCTCCTATAATCACATCCAGACTCTTCCCAGCTTCTCCGGCTGTGAGCGAATCCAGAAGATGTGAGTCTCATCTCCACGTTTAATTAAAACTTTACTTCGCTTTTTATTTTTTTAAATTTATTTCACCGCCTGTAAAGTGCAGTCATTGAATGTGTGGTTACCATGGTGACCTGTGAAGTGCAGCCAGCTGTGCATTATGGGAATAATTAGCGCCGACGTCAATTTCTGACCAATCAGAGGAAAAAAAGAAAAAAAAACTCGCTGTGAAAAACAGATTTTTGATTAAAGTGACGTAATGGAAACGTGTGTGTGTGTGTGTGTGTGTGTGTGTGTTACAGCGACCTGCATCATAATGAGATCGAGGACGTCGAGGAAAACACCTTCACTGGTCTGATGTCACTGCGTTCGCTGTAAGAATATTCACAATGACCACACACACACACACACACACACACACACACACACACACACACACACACACACACACACACACACTCTGCAGGTTTCATTTTCCTGAGCAGCGATCCAAAGACGCCTCTCTAAGTGTTTCCAGGTGGTCTGCAGGTTGATGGGCAGGTAGAGTTTAGCTCAAAGTCAGTATCTGCACCAAAGTACTACAAAATACTACTAATACTACTAGTAGAGTAAGAGTACTACGAGTATAGTTATAGATATACATTTTTAAAATATTTCAAGACATTATAATACTCCTTTGATGCACATGAACGCATCATAATACACTGTAAATGCACCTGAATGCACCATAATACACTTTAAATGCACCTGAACACCTCATAATACACTTTAAGTGCACCTGAACGTACCATAATACACTTTAACACTTTAAGTGTACGTGATCGCACCATAATACACTTTAAGTGTACCTGAACGCACCATTATACATTTTAAATGTACCTGAACGCACCATAATACACTTTAAATTCACCTAAACGCACCATTTTACACTTTAAATGCACCTGAACACATCATAATACACTTTAAGTACACCTGAACGCATCATAATACACTTTTTATAGACCTAAACGTACCATAATACACATTTAATGTACCTGAACGCATCATAATGCGTCTATAATGACCATGAACGCATCATAGTACGTCTATAATGTACCTGAACGCACCATAATACATATTTAATGTACCTGAATGCACTATAACACGTCTATAATGTAACTGAACGCACCATAATATGTCTAAAATGTACCTGAGCGCACCATAATACATCTAAAATGTACCTGAACGTACCATAATATGTCTAAAATGTAATTGAACGCACCATAATACGTCTATAATGTAACTGAACGCACCATAATACGTCTAAAATGTACTTGAACACACCATAATAAACCTTTAATGTACCTGAACACACCATAATAGGTCTATGATGTACCTGAACGCACCATAAAACATCTGTATGTACCTGAACACATCATATGTCTATAATGCACCTGAATGCATCATAATACACATTTAATGTACCTGAATGCACCATAACACGTCTAAAATGTACTTGAACGCACCATAATAAACCTTTAATGTACCTGAATGCACCATAATAGGTCTATGATGTACCTGAACGCACCATATTACGTCTATAATGCACCTGAACGCATCATAATTCATCCAGCAGAGTTGACAGTTCTGGTTATATCTGTAGTTAAAGCCAGAGTTGCTCCACGGCGCCCCCCAGAGTTCATGTGAAGCTGATTAAAGCTGAACTTCTGCCTCTGTGGACGTTGTGATGAATTTTCTGATCGTATTTCAGACCTAAGAGCATTACACACACCCGTTCTTTTATCCTGGATTAGAAACAAAGAGCGGCTGTTACAGCGGGACCCGTGGTGCTTTCACTGTAATCTGAACTAACACAACTACGGCCAGGAGATTAAAGTCGAGGTTCAGTATTTACATGTAGAATGTAGCACAAGAAACAATTCTTTTTATTCACTTACTTTCTTTATTTACGTGTTTATTTAATTTTATTTAGCCTAAAAAAATATTTATTTCACTTTATAAACAAGAATATGATGGAAAAAATTCTACAGCTGTGTCATTAAAAGTTGATTTTTCAGGGTTGGAAGTGTCTTTTTTTATAATTTCATAGACAGATCTTTTAATTTAATGCTTCATGTTGACTGATAATAGGTTCTGTCTGTGTGTTGCAGTGATTTATCCTGGAACAGGTTGTCATCGGTGAAGCCGAACTCCTTCTCTGCTCTTCCTGCTTTAAACAAACTGTGAGTTTTTTACTTTTGGCCAGAATAAGGACTGTTTTTGATTTCAGTGTTAATAAAGAAGCTGCTCTGGTGTTTATTTTCTCTACAAACCTCAACAACTGCTTGGAGGTGAAATATTTAGCATGAAAAAATGTTTGATTTCACTCAATATTAATAATTATTTAACATTTTTACTGATGTTTAATGTGTCATAATACACATTTGATGCACCTAAACGCACCATAATACACCTTTAATACACTTGAATATAACAGATTACATGTTTAAGGTAACTAAAGACACTATAATATACTTTTAATAGACTGAACTTTCTATTAATACACATTTCATGCAACTAAAGACACCATGATACACATTAAATGCATTTGAACACACCATTAATATATTTCTGTTGAACTTGGACATGTCATATTACACATTGGATTCCTCCTGAACGCATCATAACACATGTTTAAAGCACCTGAATACACCATAAGACACGTTTGTTGTCCCTGAACACACCATAATACTCCATAAATGCACCTGAGCTCAACATAATGCATTTTTAGGGTTCCCGAAGACATCATAAAATACATCTAATGCGCCTGAACACACCATAAAATACATCTAATGCGCCTGAACGCACCATAATACATTTTTGATGCACCTGAATGCACCATTTAACATATTTGATGCATCTGAAGACAACATAATACATTTTTAGGGTACCTAAAGACATCATAATAAACATCTGATGCACTTGAATGCACCATAATGCACTTTTAGTGCACTTGAAAACACCATTGTACACTTTGATGACAGTTTGAAGACACAATAGTTTCAAAGTTTCAAAATTTCGTTGCAGAAATGCAATGACAATAAATATCCTTGAATCCTTGAAAAAAAAATACACATCTAATGCATTTTGAGTTCATCATATTAAACATTTGACACACATGAACACACCATAATACACTTTAAATGCACCTGAATGCACCATAATACACTTTAAATGCACCTGAATGCACTATAATACATATTTGATGCACCTGAATGCACCATAATACACATTTGATGCACCTGAACGCACCATAATGCATGTTTGATACACCTGAACGCACCATAATACACATTTGATGCACCTGAACGCACCATAATACGTTTGATGCAAGGGAACGCACCATAATACACGTTTGATGCACCTGAACGCACCATAATACATGTTTAATGCACCTGAACGCACCATAAAAAAAATTTGAAGTCCCTGAATGCACCATAATACACCGTGAATGCGTATTTATTTACCTCCCCTCGTTCTCTCTGCAGCGACCTGTCGTCCAATCAGCTGTCGTCTCTGCCTCTGATTGGTCTACAGAGTCTAACTCACCTGCGATTGGCCGGAAATGATCAGCTGATGGAGCTGATTCCTCGGGAGGAGCTTCCCAGAGTCAGGTGGTAAATTAGAACGTCTTCATACCGACCGGCAGCGGGTTTTATTTTAGTTTTTCTAACGTTGTGTTTATGTTCCAGGGTGATGGAGCTTCCTTACGCCTTTCAGTGCTGTGCCTTCGTCTCCTGTGAGAGAAGAAGTTCGTCCTGGGAACGAGACGAAGCCGAATCAGCTGGAAGAGACGCCTTCAGTCAAGGTTCAGTCGAACAAAAAAACATGTTTTAAAAACTAAAAAAAAAAAGTTTATGGAGGTTTTCTTGACTGAACTTTGACATGAAAACACAGAGCTGCAGGAAAAGTCCTCTGAACGCACCGTGATACACATTTAATGTACCTGAATGCAACATAATACGTCTACAATGTACCTGAAAGCACCGTAATACACATTTAATTTACCTGAACATACCATAATAGGTCTATAATGTACCTGAACGCACCATAATACATCTATAATGTACCTGAACGCACCGTAAGACGTCTATAATGTACCTGAACGCATCGTAAGACATCTATAATGTACCTAAACGCATCATAATACATCTGTCTTGTACTTGAACGCACCATAATGTGTCTATAATGTCACTGAACACATCATAATACACATTTAATGTACCTGAATGCACCTTTTCTATGCTTTGGCTCATGTGGAGGGAACTGGCATTAAGCTTTAGAGCACAGTTATAAACATTTTCAGCTTGAAATAGCTGAAATTTTCAGTTTTGATCTGAGCCTGTTGGTTTCCTCTCGTATAAAGACGGACAAACCATCTGCAGGAATGTGGATCTTACACACTAAATGAAGTTACCAACGTATATGAAGGGGTTTTTTGTTTAGTCCGTCTTATTCTTGACTCTTCTCCACCTTTTCTTGCACAAACTGATGTTTTTTACAAGATGTTTTGGTGCTGTTTCCTCTTTGTCTCTGCAGTGGATCAGGACTGGGAGGATTTTCTGATGGAATTTGAGGACGAACCCAAACTTCAACACTCAGTTCACTGCAGCCCGACACCAGGTAACAAACTAGAGGTCAGAAGTTCGTATAAACACGACTATAATGTAATACTGAGGGAAACGTCTGACTTAAAGAGGTTCAAATTTAGTTCAGAGGGTGAAAACACCAAAATTTTCAGGTTTGAAAATTCAGTCTAAATATTTTACAGAACTTAGTTTTGGGTCCTAAATAAGAAATAAATGAACTCTGAATAACTCCAGTTCCCTTTATTGACGTATTAAACTGACTGAGGTGAAGTGTGGTTCTAGTTTTTTGGTTGAACCTCCTTCAGGTCCGTTCCGTCCCTGCCTTCATCTGCTCGGCAGCTGGATGATCCGGGGCGGGGTTTGGCTCATCGCTGCCATCTCATTGGTCAGCAACAGCCTGGTCGTCCTGTCCGTCTTCTTCTCTCCGGCCGCCTTGGTCACGCCCCCCAAGCTGCTGATTGGCCTGCTGGCTCTGGTGAACGGCCTGATGGGAGTCTGGAGCGGCTGGTTGGCGGCGGTGGACGCCTGGACGTTCGGCAGCTTCTGGAGGTACAAAACCAAACAATGGAGACTCGGAGAACAATGGATCATTTGGGTTTTAGATGTTCTCTAGATTTTAGGAACCCCTAAGATTGCTGAAAAATACTTGATGGTTAGAATCTGGAGATGCGAAGATGTTTAGTTGCTCCATTAAAGCCTGGAAATGGGAAAAAACTGGTTGAAAGTTTAAACATAACCTTCTAGTACCACTAAATCTCACCACCTAGCATCATGTATCTCTTAAAAAAAAAGCCAAACTGTTCATAAACTATATGACTTTACATGACTGTAGGTGGAATGTTTGGAAGAAGCCAGGCTAACTGTTTTATCCTACTGTCAGTATTTGCACCAAGTATTGTTGTACTGATCCAATCTCAAACATGGGGATTGTGGTCGATCAAGGCATTTTTTAATTGATTGGTATCAGCTTGAAACTAAACCCAATTCTTTGTTTATGTCCGCTGTCAAACATTTGTTGTAAACTGAGAGCACAGTGTGGGATGACGCTAGGAATGCTAATCTTCTATAGTTTACTAGATTAATAATTGGCAGCATTATCATTTACTGGATATATCAGTGGACATTTGTCCTGTCCCGCAAAGGAAGCTTTCTTACGTATAACATTTGGATACAAAAACACTGTATTCATCAAATGCAGTTTGTGTCAAACATGTTCGATCTGGTTGGAGGTCATTAACTACCAGAGAAGTCTTTGTCATGGTGCCCGTTACCAGCTAAACTTCGATATTGCTCTCTACTTGCCAGCACGAACTGCTATCCTATCCTATAATGCTACATTTACCCTCTATCCATGTTGTATGTCTGCAGGTAGAGGTGTGTTTGGCTCGTATTCAGTGTTGTGTTATTGTTGTGTTCCAGATATGGAGCGAAGTGGGAGAGCAGCTTCCTGTGTCGACTCAGCGGCTTCTTGTGTGTTTTTGCGTCGCAGACCGGCCTCTTCCTGCTGACCGTCACAGCTCTGCAGCGATGCATGGCGGCCGACGCACGACGCAACAAAACTGACAGGAGCAGCGGTGAGGAAACATCTACACAGACTTTAAAAATCATTAAAAATAAAAAAGAATAATAAAAGAAGCAGAAGTTTCAGCCTCCAGATCCGGAGTTCTTCTTGTAAAGATGCTTTCTGGTTTCCGTCTCCAGGTGGATCTTGGTCACTGCTGTCCGTCCGTCTGTTCGTCTGTCTGTGCTTCCTGCTTGGCCTCGCCGTCACGCTGCCCCCCCTGCTGGCCGGACACAGCAGCACCTCCCTCTGCCTGCCGATGCCTTCATCCTCCTCCTCGTCCTCGCTGGTCATCTCCGTCTCCCTGGTTCTCTTCGACTCACTGTGCTTCCTCGTCATGACGCTCGCCTACACTCACCTCTACTGCCGGGCCAACAAGACTCCGCCCGGCTCAGAGGAGGAGGCAGCGTTGACCCGACACGTCGCCTGGCTGCTGTTCTCCGACTGCCTCCTCTACCTCCCCGTCGCCTTCCTCTCCTTCTCCTCCCTGCTGAGGCTTCCTGCCGCCGGGCCGGAGGCGGCGAAGGGCGTCCTGCTGCTGGTGGCGCCGCTGCCGGCCTGCGTCAACCCGCTGCTCTACCTGCTCTTCAACCCGCTCGCCAGGGAGGAGCTGGCGACGCTGGCCAAACGCACCTGTGGGGCTTTAGCGCTACCGAAGCTCCGCCGAGGAGGAGGAGCTGGAGGAGGAAGGTCGAGGCCGAGCGCGATGGATTCGACGTACGACGAGGACGCTGAGAAACAGTCATGTGACTCAACCCAGGCACTGGTGGTTGTAAAAGAGGAAGAGGAGGAAGTGGGAAGAGGAAGCAGCGAGACGCAACATTCAGTGGTGTTTGTTGCTCCACAACACTGAACAAACACAAACATGGAGGGTTTAAAGTCTCACCTGACAAACACCAAACATCTGAAAACTGTCCCACCCTCTGAGAAGTAATTCAAGGACCCATTCTGACCTACGAATTGGATGAACAGCTGCAAATAGGGACGTCCTGATCAGGTTATTTTGCCCCTGATTCGGTCTTTTCATGCTTATTATCTGCTGGGTTCCAATTCAAAACCATTCTCCTCAAAGATGCAGACTTCACATATATCAACGTTATTAAATCTCCTGTTGTCCTCGTTTACGGGCACCAAAAATATAGTTTGGTTGTCTGAAAAAAATGCAATAATTCAGCAAAAAAATTCCCCAAATTACTGAAAATTTGCAAAACCTTTAGAAAGAAAATTCCAATAATTCCTTGAAAGTTTCCCTTAAAAATTTTATTAAAAAAAAAAAAAATCCCCCAAATTTGGCAAGAAAGTTCTTGTAAATATTTTCCAAAAATGAGTAAAAATCTTCCAATAAAAATTGTAAAATATCTAAAGTGATTCCATATATATCAGTAAAACTTCTAATATTTTCTTTAAGAACATTTAGAAAAAAATCAACCAAAATCCAATGAAACTCGTGGGATTTTGGTAGATTTTTTGTGAATGTTCTTAAAGAAACATTTTTAAAACGCCTTTTTTTCCACCAAAAATTGTGCAAAGATTTCCCAAAAATGTTGAAAATGTGGACATCAGAAGTTTCACTATGAAAATATATTTTTTTCCACATTTTCAAACTTTAAAACGGGTCAATTTTGACCCGCAGGGCGACACGAGGGTTAAAATCAATCCACTGTATCTGCATTACAACTAAATAGTTCTGCAATGCATCAAGAAAACTATCGTATTTATGCCTCGGGTCTGTAACTGAATGTTCTATAAATGATCAGGAACCTTGTTAAGTTAGAGGGTAAATGCAGTATTAGAGGGTAAATGTAGGTTGACAAAGACTTCTGTGGTGGTTAATGACCTCCAACCAGAGCTCCCATTTTTAAGACAAACTGGGATTGACTACGACAGTATTAGTGGCTCGTAAAGGAGCACCATGACAAAGACTTCTTCTATACTTAATGTCTTCCATTCCATTCCCAAACTGAGGTTAACTGGCATAGTGTTCTGATAACCTAATGACATATTTTATTTGTTCTGCATGCTACAATTAGTCAAAATTAGTCAACCAATGGAATCAAAACTGAATATTCGGGATGTCCTCGTTTGATCGCAAAGATCATGATTGGAGTCGACTGAGGCATTTTTTAATGGTACCTTGACCCAGTTCTGTGTTTATGTCCATGGTCACATAGGTGTCATTGAGAGAGAGTACAATCTGTGGTAGGATGCTGGTGATGCTAATTTAGATTAAGTCTCTACTCAGTAATTGCAGTGCTAATGTTCACTACCAACTAAATGATACCATAAAACTGATCACACAGAGCACTTTCCCTGTGATGATACTGATGTCATCAACAAACTCAAGATTTGGGTCACTAAACTGCCTCCATTTCATCTGAGTGGAATTCTGTTTTGGTTGATTCTGGCTCATTCTGAACCTATGAGATCTGATTGGAGGTCCTTAACCTCCACTGAAGTCTTTGTCATGGTGCCCGTTTACTAGCTAATCATCCACAATGCTCTCCCGAAGTGATTCTTGATTCCATTGGTTGACTAATTTTGACTAATTTTAGCATTTAGGACAAATAAGATGTGTCAATCCCAGTTTGATGGAGGACATTAAGCATCGCAGAAGTCTTTGACGTGGTGCTCCTTTGCTATCCAAAAACACTGTTCTAGTCAATCCGAGTTAGTCTTAAACACATTAGCTCTGGTCGGAGGTCATTAACCACCACAGAAGTCTTTGTCATGATGCCCATTGCTAGCTAATGGGCACCAATGCTCTCTACTTCAACATGAACTGTAGTCTGAGTGATGCCTCCTCTGGCTCTACAGTGTTAAACAGGAAGAGGCTCCACCTTGTGGAACAACCAGGAACTACAGCTGATCTATACAGGTGGTCCTCGGTTTACAACATCCTCGACCTACAGCGTTTCGTTGTTACATTGGAACTGGTTCCTTGGAACTAGTTGGCGAGCGGAGCGGACAAATATGTCGTCCCGTGGTGCTATAAGACGGCTTTGTTTACATTCGCCGGTTGTATGCCACCTTGGATCACGCTACATTCGCTAACTTGTAACTTGTAAAATGATTCATACATGCACAAAAGTCGTTGGTATTCATGACCTTTCCGAAGAACTGATCGATATCGTGATGCACATAATGGCTTTGTTTACATTTTCACCGGAGTTCCGACTAACATAATTCAACTTATGTAGATCCGTAGGAACGGAACTCCGACGTAAATCGAGGACCCCCTGTATTAAGGAATGGCTTGGTTTCTAAAATGCTTTGTTTTTTCTAAATTCATTACACAGCTGTCAAGCATATACACTGGATTGATTTTAGTAACTTTATTGTACTTGAAGTGTGTATTATTGAGAAATATGGTGTTTGATTGGGACTTCATAGTGGCAGAAACTAAATATTCAGTGATTTGGACTGGATTGGGTGCAATAAACCTTGATTGCAACATCTCTACTAAATATTTAGTCATTGGTCAGGCATTTAAATACGTTCACAAAGCTGCCAAAATGCAAACTGAGGCAACGCTGCTGCCTGTAGGGGGCGCTAATGAGGCTTTAGTGTTCTCTAAACTTTACCAGCCTTTGCCAAGTGAGACAAAACCTACACAAACACACACACATATATAGATATATATAGAAAAGACAGCAGACTGACTGATGGGATTGTGAGGCAGCAAATGTAGCAGAAGATGGTGAAACAAAAGCACAAGAAGTCGCTCATCATGAACTCACCGGCAGTTTGAGTCCAGCTTTCTCTTCTCGTTCACCTTTGTCCCTCTGCCATCTTTTATTATTTCTTCTTCTGCAGCAAAAGTCGATGGAAACCAGAAGGTTGTAAATCCAGCAGCTTTTATTTTGAAACACAGTTTACAGCACTGTGTTACCAAACGGTGACTGGCCATGTTTTCACGAGTCGGTGTGGAAACTGCAGCGTCCGTGCGAGTGTCGTCACCGAGTCGATGCCGTACGCAAGAATCAGGACAAACAGGATTACAGAGCAGCTGCAGCTTGTGTTCAACAGCTGGAAGAGGAAAAAAAGCAGAACTGTTCCTTTAAACTAACACCGTTTCCTTAAAGTCGACTCAAACTTTTGGACTTCCTTTGACGCTAATCATGAAAACACCAAAACAAGAGTACATTCTCTGAACTCTATTACAGGGTGATTCTGGTATTTTTAAATCTGGTGTCTGTTTTCACGTATTTTTTGGTGTAAATGATGAAACTGGTCCAATATTCATCAAGAATTCTGTAACCTACAAACAGCGTACAGATGTAGCAGGCCAGATTAACCCCCGGCCAAAGTATACCCAAAGTATCCCCTGGTGTTCTTTGGGTATTCTTTGGTTATTCTTTGGGTATTCTTTGGGTATTCTTTGAGTATTCTTTGGGTATTCTTTGGTCAGGGGTTAATCTGCCTGTTACATCAGCTTATTGAGGAAACTTGAGTCTTCTCTGAAGTGTTTTAGAGTTCGACTGTTGGACAAAGAAAACACAAGTTTGTTCAAATCCGCAAAACTAACTCACTTTACACAAAAGACCCCCCATATGTGACTGTATACGTTTGTGTATACAGTAAAGTGTGTACTTGTTGTAAATACAGGCTACTGTGACAATCCTACTTTACTTTTTGTGTAGACTGTGAGGAATCTTTGCCATTTGTAATGTTTGTAAGGCTTCTGTCCTTTCACTTCCCGTTATTTGTTTCGGTCAGTTAAGCGATAGATTCCAGATGTTCCACTCTCCAGGTAACCTTTAGGGTTCCCGAGGTGTTCTCAAACCTGCTAAAGGTTCAAGAAATCCAAAGTTCCACAACAGTCCTGTCCAATACCTGCATCGATTTCACCCGTAGATCCAAGTACATAAAGTCCTTTGGTTAGGGCGATAACAATCTTTCTCGAAGCCTAAAATCGACCATAGATGTTCTTCAAAGTGTGTTCAAGACATAGACTTTACATAAAAGATGGACTTAAAGACTTTGACATACCAAACTGGTTTTTGGATTACTGTTTTCAACTATTTGAAATTTGGTATTTTGGTCTTTTGAAACTGGACACAACAACCAAGGGTGGACACTTCATTCGCCCTAAAACATACGTCCTTTGTCATCTATTTTCCCCTAAATGGCACCATAATTTGCACATAAACACCGTGTTGTTCTAAAGGAGACTTGAAACTAGCAATTGAGACCATAAACTGAACAGGAAATTGTTCACTGAGGTGACAAATCAAGGAAGAAGTCAGCTCATTTCTCATAGACTTCTACACAATCAGGCTTCCTCCTACAACTAGAAGTTGCCCCCTGCTGGTGGTGAGAAAGAATGCAGGGTGAAGTTACTTCCTCGATGCTACGTCCATCTTTTATATACAATCTATCGGCCCATTTTCCACTGCAGGAACTTGAAGGCCTGAACTTTCAACATGTTCTGACAGTAAGAACCTCTGTAGAACCTATTTCAGGATCGTTTTCAGGGGTAATAAGTTCGTACTCGAGGGTAAACTGGGAGAGGACAACAAGGACCATTTGTTCCACCCTCTTGATGTCCTTGTTAATCTTTTATATACCATCTATGGTGAGAAGTAGGATCCTCTTTCAAACTTCTACTCAATTTGACTACTTTTTACAACCAGAAGAGTTGCCCCCTGGTGGCTGCATCCAACCTTTATATTCAGTCTTTGGTTCAGGAACCCCGTTATGGACGACTGGTTTCTATTTTACCCTAAAACTTTCCCAGTCAGGGGCCACCATGCCTCACATCATGATGCTGCCACCACCATGTCTGAAACTTAAGTCTCGGTCCATGCGACAGGGAAAAGACTTGACCAAGACATGTTCTCCAATGTATAGTCTTCTTGTTGTGGTGCTCATTACTGCCCCCTGAGGCTGGATGGTACAAGGGGTCACCATGAGACCAATGTACACTCAAAGTAAGGGCAGATTTATGCTTTATCGTACGAACAAAATTATTTGGGAACTGTCCTTCCACGTTTTATCATCTGACAGGAACGTTTCTCAAACATCTTCTGAGTCATCAGATTTACCTCCATTTTAGCTTTTTCAATCAATCCGATTGATCTACGATGCTTAAATGATTCAGTGAAGGTGGTGTTTATGATAATGCTGTAGGTGTTTTGATTTGTTGTTTTTTTTTACTACAAACTGTAAAAATTAGAAGTTCAGCATGTGTCTGAAAGTTTCATGAAACTGCATGAGCTTGGAAAAAAGAAAAAAAAACGTAAATCTGCCTACGGAAAACATGAACTTGTCATTTTGTCAAAACGTTTTAAACAGTTCAACTGTATCGCATCAACAAGCTTAAAAAATAAGTAGGCGGAGTCTTTGTTGCTCCGCCCACACCTAAAGCCATGGCAACAGAACAAAAAAACAAAAAAAAGTAAAAACTAAAAGCATGACTGTGTGAATGTGGGCATGTGGCAGTGTGACTGCTGCACCTTTCTGTGATCAGCACTTAAAATGTTTTAAAAAAAACTAAAAGCTTCGTTAAAACCTGAAAGGTTCAAACTTTGTCTCCTGTTGTAAACTTTTGTAAAATATCTGAGTGAAGTCGTTTTAGTTTGTAAAATTCAGAGTGAATTTTTAGTTTGTGACAAATAAAACAATGTGGTTGAAACTGATGTTTATGTGTTGTTGTTTGTGATGTTTCCTCCCAATGTTAGAGTGAAATTAGCTTAGCAAATGCTAAATTTATTTTACCCTCTATGCTGCGGAGAAACAGCATAATGCTGCCACCACTGTGTTTCACATCATGATGCTGCCACCATTAACTTGCTGGGTTTGTACATGATTATTTCCATATTTCTATGAAAGTCCGACACGTTTTGGAGTTGGTAACATGCCATATATATATTTGTCCCTGATGAATAAAGGTGAAGAATAAAGCAGTATTAAGTAGAAATACTCACACAGAGTAGCTCAGATTTATAGTTTGGTACTTGACTCTTGATGAACTGAAACTCTGCTGATGTTTTCTTCCTACGTGGAAGCTCTGAGGTGTAGAAGAGGTCAGGATTCCCTCGTTCATCGTCATTCACGGATCGACGACTGTGATTCTGAGCACGCTCAGTTTGTGACGCTGACATGGATCGGAGGGTAATCGTCTGAATCCAAACCTTTATTTAGACCCCGTGAGTCACAGCAGACAGTTTGTTGTTCAGACTGATGGATGAATCATCAACTGAAGACTGAAGATCTGATGTTTGTTTGACAGATGAATTAATATAAATATAAATATATATATATATATATATATATATATATAGTTAATGAGAACTTATCAGGAACCCTCTACTAAAACTACTCTCTGTACAGGTCTTTAAGACGTTCTACCAACATGTTCTCCTGGACGGATTATTGGGTTTTTCTATCTTCAACACTTTAAGGTCCTGAACTTACAGAGGATATGAACTGAATCATATTTTATCGGTTTCGTTAATTCCTGACTGATTAAATACAGAAAGCCTTGAGAAAAAGACGTGACAACAAAACGCCGCTTTCTTTGTCGATTTTACATCATTTTATCTCATTTATGGTCATTTTTGGTCTCTTATAGGTCATTTTCCATCACGTTTACAGTTGTTTTGAGTCACTTTGGTAATTTTATATATTTTACATATTTTTAAAGTAATTTGCCATCTCTTTGTGGTCGTTTCTGTCTCTTTAAAATCATTTTATGTCTTTTAAGAATCACATTTTGTGTTTTTAAGAATCGTTTTGCACCTTTTTGTGGTCATTTTGTGTCTTTTCAGGATTATTTAATGTTTTTTTGGGTCATATTTAATCTTTTTCAAGTCATTTACCATCACATCCATGGCTGTTTTAAGTGACTTTGTAGGTTTTTAGATTCATTTTGTGCATTTTAACAACCATTTTGAACCTCTTTGTGGTCATTTTGCATCTCCTTAGAATAATTTTGCGTCTCTTCAGAATTGTTTGATTTTTTTTGGTCATATTTCGTCTCTTTGGGGTCATTTTCCATCACATTCGTGGTTGTTAAAAGTCACTTTAGTCATTTTTCATGTTTTTAAAGTATTTCTATGTCTCTATACAATCATTTTCTGTCTTTTAACAAACATATTGAACCTCTTTGTGGTCGTTTTGTGTCTCTTTGTGATCTTTGTGTCTCTTTGTGGTCATTTTGTGTTTCTTTAGAATTATTTTGTGTCTTTACAGATTAATGTTGCATCTCTTCAGGATTATTTAATGTTTTTTGGTCATATTTAGTCTCTTTTTGTCTCATTTTCCATCTCATTCACAGTTGTTTTCAGTCACTTAGATCATTTTGCATATTTTTAGAGTAATTTTATAAATCTTTAGGATCATTTTCCATCAGAAATATTTCATGTTTTTTGGTCATATTTCATCTTTTTGAGTTAATTTTTCATCACATTTGTGGATATTTGAAGTCTTTTTTTTGGTCTTTGGAGACCGGATGCAACAACCAAGAGTTTGATCTGACCAAGAACCTGAAAACATTCGAAAACAAACAGCTTCATCGTCTATTTATTTCTCGTTCGGACGATAATTTACTGAATAAACATCAAGTCGTATTAAAGGAGATTATAAACTAGAGATTGAGGCCATAAACTCTGGAGAGAAATGTTTGCAAATCAAACGAGAACGCAGCCTCACCTCCTTACTCTGATTGGTTCTGATTGGTTCCTACGGAGGCTCTGATTGGTCCGTCCTCCCTGTGCAGGTAAGAACAGCTGCAGATGTTCCACAGTTCTGGTTTCTGCTCCTGGAAGTTCTCAGAAATTTAAACTTTTTCTACTAGATTTAAAACCCGACAGAACAAAGAAACCGGTCTGAGGTGAGTCACTCTGAGTTATCCCTAAAACAATCGCACAATTACCCACAACAAACCGTCAACAACTGACTCCGTTTAGTTTACAGCCTGATGTTCAAACATCGGAACACAGGAAGTTAAAGTCAGGGAATGTTGTGGCGCTGGAGATTTATATAACTGACATCTGTTTATGTTTTTTATTGATGATAAATCGTTGTTTCCTCTGAAGCTTGTTTTGTACTCGAGTTGGTTGGATCAGTTTGTGTCTCTTATTCGTCAGTTTGTGTGTCTTTGTGGTTGTTTTGTGTGTGTTTGTGGTCATTTTGTGTCTCTTTGTGGTCATTTTCTGTCTTTATGGTCATTTTGTGTCTCTTTGTGGTCATTTTCTGTCTTTTTGTCGTCAGTTTGTGTCTTCGTGGTTTTTTTTGTGTCTTTGGGGTTATTATATGATCATTTATTGTCTTATCATGGTCACTTTGTGTGTCTTTGTGTTAGACTTTTGTCTATCTGTGACTATTTTGTGTTTTCATTGTTGTTTTGTGGATCTTTGTGATAACTTTTGTCTTGTTTTGATTTTTTTTTTGTTTTATTCTGGCTGTTTTTTGTGTTTTGTCTTCATTTTGTTTTCTCTGTGGTTGTTTTTTGTCTATTTGTGTCTCATTGTGATCATTTTGTGTCTCTCTGGGATCATTTTATGCCTAATTATGATCATTTTAAGAGTTTTTTTGTGGTCATTTAGTGTATCTTTGTGATTATTTTGTGTGTCTTTGGTAGCAGCAGCGGTCAGATCTACTTTTCTAACAGCCTCTACTGCCACCTGCTGGTCAAACGGTGGAGCAGCAGATGTTAAACCCTTCAGTTTCTCTGGTTTTATGTTTCTCTGTAGCATAAGTCCAGTTTACCTGAAGGTTTTCTGACTCTTCAAGATGTTGTTTTGACTTGAACAGATTGAAAAGAGGAAACTAAGAGCTGGAAATTCTCTGAGAATTAATATTTATCCATCTCCTGCTTCACAAACCACTAAAACAACACATAGGAACTTGTGAAACTTGCCTAAATGAAAAAAAAAAGAAGTAAACCGGTGATTTATTTTTTTGAACAGGGAATAAATGTGTCTTCTATGAAAACATTTAAAACTTAATTTTAGTATAATTTGTCAGAAATTCAAGTTAAAGATGATTAAAACTTTTCTTTTAAATCTAAAATCTCTTAAACATGAAATAGAAAAATCTTAACAAGAGGCAAAACGATGAATATTTTGTTGTTTTATGAATGAATCTTCAATTAGAGGAAATGTAGAATGGTCTGACTGCACCTCACTGTCATTCTAGGGGAGACTGGTGTCAAACATGCAAATCTGTGTGGTCGTTTTGTGTCTTTCTGGTCTTTTTGTGTTAATTTGTCACAATTTTGTGGTTTCTATGGTTGTTTTGTATCTTTTTCTAGTCATTTTGTGCTTCTTTGTGGTTGTTTTGTGCCTTTTTGTCACAATTTTGTGGTTTCTGTGGTCATTTTGTGTCTCTTTGTGGTCATTTTGTGTTTCTTTGTGGTTGTTTTGTGTCTTTGTGATCAATAGTGTCTCTCTGTGGTTGTTTTGTGTCTCTTTCTGGTCATTTTGTGTCCCTTTGTGACAATTTTGTGGTTTCTTTGGTTGTTTTGTGTCTTTTTGTGGTCATTTTTTGTCTCTTTGTAGTCAGCTTGTGTCTCTTTCTGGTCATTTTGTGTCTTTTTGTAGTAGCTTTGTGTCTTTGGTCATTTTGTGTCTCTTTGTGGTCGTTTTGCGCATCATTGTGATTTTGTGTGTCTTTGTGGTCATTTTATCTTTGTTGTATTTTGTGAGTCTTTAAGGTCATTTTGTGTCTCTTTGTTGTCAGTTTGTGTCAGTTTGTGGGTGTTTATTTAATTTCTCAGAATTATTAGTCACTTAAATGCTGCTAAAATGTGAAACTAGACTTAATGCAGATATCTTCCAACCCTACGAGTATACATACGTCTTTATCCTTCATCTATTCATATTTCCATCCCTGTTTTTGCTTCTTTCCATGTCATTTGCCTGTGTGTGTGTGTTTGCAGTGATACGAGCGAACGGTTTATGGCGACACGCCTGCGTCAGGTGTGTGGATCTTTAACTGTTTCCTGTTCAAAGCTCAAAGTCCATCCGACGGACAGAGACGACCCATAGACGATCCACAGACGATCCATAGACGATCCACAGATGACCCATAGATGATCCACAGATGACCCATAGATGATCCACAGATGACCCATAGACGATCCATAGATGATCCATAGATGATCCATAAACAACAAGGAGACTAAAGAAGAGTTTCTCTGAGCAGAACCCAACAACGAACTAAAAGAAGAGGACTAGCGGACGAAGCTGGACGAACTCTGAGGTTCTAGAAGCGGACGTGGAACCATACATGGATTGTACCTGAGGACGTTCAGGTCGGATAAAGTCTCTGCTGACTGACCGTCTGACTGGCGGCCATCTTGGAGTGGCGTTCAGGTGAGTCTGAACAAACAACATGTCGAGGTAATCCGTCCGTTTGACCAGCGGAGCGTCAAGTAAGCGTTCTCCGGATCATAGTCAGGAAGGTTCTGCAAAGTTCTAGAAAAGTTGTGAGGGGGAGGTTTTTTCTTAGTTGCCCGAATGCTCCTCTGAAATGCTAGAAAATTAAAGATGTTCTGAAGGAGTTCTAAAGGCGGCGTATAGAGCACTTTACAGAGTAATGTGTCTCTTCAGAAATATTTGGTGTTTTATGGTTTTATTTTGTAGTTTTGCATGTTATAAGAGTAAATTTATGTCTCTTTATACTAATTTTCCATCTTTAAAGAATAATTTTGTGCATTTTAACAACTATTTTGCATCTCTTAACAATAATTTTATGTCTTTACAGATTAATATTGCGTCTCTTCCAAATAATTTAGTGTTTTTTGGTCATATTTAGTCTCTTTGAGTTCATTTTCCATCACATCCACGGCTGTTTATGATAGTTTTGAATGGTTTTAGAGTCATCTTACTTCTTTTTAGGATCATTTTGCATCTTCTTAGAATCATTTTGTGCATTTTAGCGACCATTTTGCACTTCTTTGTGGTAATTTTGCATCTCTTGAGAATCATTTTGCGTCTTTACAGATTATAGTTGCATCTCTTAAGAATTATTTAGTATTCTTGGTCACATTTAGTCTCTTTGAGTTCATTTTCCATCACATCCATGGCTGTTTTTGATAGTTTTGAATGGTTTTAGAGTCACTTTCTGTCTTTTTAGAATCATTTTACATCTTTAAAGAATCATTTACCATCTTTTTAGAATCATTTTGTACATTTTAGCAACCATTTTGCACCTCTTTGTGGTCATTTTGCGTCTTTACAGATTATTGCTGCGTCTCTTTAGAATTATTTCATGTTTTTCTGGTCGTATTTCGTCTCTTTGGGGTCATTTTCCATCATATTTGTGGCTGTTTTAAGTCATACTGAGAGCTTTGCATGTTTTTAGAGTCATTTTATGTCTTTTTAGAGTCATATTGTGTGTTTAAACAAACACTTTGCATCTCTTTGTGGTCATTTTGCATCTCTTGAGAATCATTTTTCAGTTTCATTTTGTGTCTCTTCAGATTTATTTTGTGGTTTTTTTCATCATATTTTGTCTCTTTTTGTCTCGTTTTCCATCATATTCAAGCTGTTTTAAGTCACTTTGATAGTTTTGTATGTTTTTAGAGTCATTTTGCATCTCTTGAGAATCATTTTACGTCTTTACAGATTAATCTTGCGTCTCTTCAGATTTATTTCATGTTTTTATGGTTGTATTTCGTTGCTTCGCTAACACTCTAAACCAAATGTTGCATCTGGAACATCCTTCCTTCATTATTCAGTAACTTCTTGGAACATTTTATAATGTGTTCTCTCAAAAATATCCCTAAAAAAATCCTGCAGGAAGAATGTTCCACCTCTGTTAATGTATCACTTTACAGGAAAGTTTAAGCATTCATAAGAGGCCTCAAGAACATATTGAATCCATTTTTGGAATTTTGGTTTGAGAACATTCTTCATTTGTTGTCATGAAGTGTTGTGTTCCACCATTGGTAAGAAATCACCCTAAAGGAATGTTTTGTTGTTTTTTTTAATCTAAGATCTTGAGAACATCCTGAAAACATTTTTGAACGGTGGTTTGAGAACCTCTGCAGTGGAACAGAATCTAAACGTCTTCTGGATTTTGACGTTAAAACGTTCTACTTTGTAGGAACATTATTTGAAACAATGAACATCCTTAAAGTGTTCTTTGAACGTTAGGTTAAAACTTGGAAACATTGTTAGAACTTGTAGAACCAACAGGAGTAACATTTAATTTGAATAAATTCAGCGGAACGTTTACAGCAGAGGAACCAGGAGGTGGTCGGGGTGGATGGAGGTCCCATAAAACACTCAACTCCTAAATGTTGGTTTGAAAACATTCTTCCTTTGTTATCATGGAACACTGTGAATGTTCTGTAGAAGAACGTCCTATAATGTGTTCCCGTAACAACATTCCAAACCATCCACAGAATACTGCAGAATGAATGTTCCACCTTTGTTGATATTTCACATTATAGGAACGTCTTATAGAGAACGTTCTGTCACTTAAGAGCTTGATAACAACCTGAAAACATTTTCAAATGCTCCATTGAGAACATCCTTACTTTGTTATCATTGGGGAAATGTTTTATAGAAGAACGTTCTATAATGTGTTCCCTCAACAAAAGGGCAAAATCTTCCACCTTTAATACATCACATTACATGAACGTTCTGAAACGTTCTGTAATGTTCCACCTTTAATACATCACAATACAGGAACTTTATAGAATGTTCTGTATAAAAAAAAATAATTTAAAAAATGTTCTATCATCTGAGGGCTCAACAACATCTGGAATACTTTGTTTGGCTGTTGGTTGAAGAATGTTCTTCCTTTTGTTATCATGGAACATTGTGAGAATGTTTTACAGAAAAACTTTCTATAATATGTTCCCAAAAAAGGTCATTAGAACACTGCTGGCAAAATGTTCCATCTTTGTTAATATATGACATTACAGGAACATCTTATGGAAGCGTTCTGTCATCTGTGGTCTTGATAACAACTTGAGAACATTTTCAAATGCTGCACTGAGAACATCTTTCCTGTAATATCATTTAGGAAATGTTTCTAGAAAAACATTCTATCATGTGTTCCTTCAAGAAAAAGGCAATATGTTCTAGCTTTAATATATGACATTACAGGAACGTTCTGAAATGTTCCGTATAAAAAACGTTCTATCATCTGAGATCTCAACGACATCTGGAAAACTTTGTTTGAATGTTGGTTGAAGAACATTCTTCCTTCTGTTTTCATGGAACATTGTGAGGGTGCTATATAGAACATTAAATAATGTGTTCCCTCAAAAATATCTCACAAAAGTCCTCAGAACACTGCAGGCAGAATGTTCCACCTTTGTTAATATACCACATTACAGGAACATCTTATAGAGAACATTCTTTCATTTAAGATCTTATTAGTATCTTGTAAAAGTTCTCCGGATGTTGCATCGAGAACATCTTGACTTTGTTATCATTGGAGGAACGTTTTATAGATTGTGTTTTCTCAGCAACACCCAATAAATGTCCTCACAGTATTCCAAGAAGAATGTTCCACTTTTTGTTAATAGAACACATCACAGGAACGTTTGATCAAAACAGTCTGAGGTCTCCAGAACATCAAGGAACAGCACAGACTGAGGTATTTTTGACTTCTTGTAACCTTAAACTTGACCTAAATCCAGTCAGATAAAATGCTGATTGCGGTTCTAAAGGGTCGCAGGTTAAATGTTCTTTATAACCAGAGCTCAGAGGTTTTAACCTTGAACTCTGTGTCGTCATTTCAGCACCATAAATCTATGGGTTCTCACAGATAGAACCAGCATGCAGCTGCGACTCATTTAATGTCAAATATTTACAGTTTGTTCTGCAGAAATAATCACTTGTTCTGTGGTTTTAATGTGTTCTTTCTAACTCGTCCATGTTCAGATGTTTTAAGCTTCATTTGAAAGGTTCTCTATAGTACCTGACTTTTCTGGTCGTTCTCAGCAGCAGCTCCAGCCGGGGCTCCTCCCGGTTCCTCCGGTTCCCCTGCTGCAGCGCCCCCTGCTGGGCATCATGGAGCCTGGAGCCAGCCGGCAGCATCTCCAGGTTCTGGGAGAGAACGAGGCGCTGCAGCAGTTCTTCAACGGTGAGGCATCGCATGAAGCCTTACTGCATGCTACCTGCAAAAATTACAGGATCTGTGCTAGAACAAGGTTTGGAAGCGATTCCAGGGTCCTTGAGGAGGTTTTAGTGGTCCTTCATGAAGCTGAATTGTAGCTTAAAGTGACTTTTGTTGACTCTGAGGAGGTTCTAGGATGTTTAAGATGCTTCTTAAGGTGTTTCAGAACGTTGAGAAGATGTTCTAGGGTCCTTGAGGATGTAGCGGATCTACCTAGATCTCCTAAAGGGACCAGAGGTGCTTAAAGTGTTTTGGACGGCATAAAAAGAAGTTCCCAAGAGTCCTTGATGAAGCTCAGATGTCCTTAACAAAGCTGGATTATAACTACTACAGTTGACGCTGAGGAGGTTCAAGGGTTTTTAAAGGTTTTTTAGGGTGCTGCTGAATGTTTAGAAGATGTTCTGGAGACCTTGAGGATGTTTAGGGTGAACCTGGATCTCTGGCCATGAAAAGATTCCAGAGGTGCCTGAGAATATTCAGAAGAAGTGCTACAGTCTTTGGGGAGGTTCCAGGGACTTTAAAGGTGGTTTTTAGGGTGTTTCAGGATGTTTAAAAGATGTTCTGAAATCCTTGAGGATGTTGGGCATGAAGCTGGATCTCTTAAAGGGACCAGACTTGCTTCAGGAGTGTTGCAAGAGCTTCTGAAGTCTTCCAAAACTTATAAAGGTGGTTTTTGCTTTCTGAAAGACTTTTTAAAAAAATGCCTTTATAAGTTTTCAGAAGGTTTCTTAAGGGTGTTCTTATGGTCTTTCAAAAATAGGGTCCCTGAGGATAGGATGTTCCAGTGTGCATTAAACAGTTGTACCTGGATCTCTTGATGGGTCCAGAGGTGCTTGAGGAGCTTTGAGAACATAAGAAAGAGGTTCCACAGTCTTTGATAAGGTTTCCAAGGGTACTTGAAGATGTAGAAATGGTACTTCAGGGAAACAAAGTTGTTCTTGAGGTGGTTTAGTGGTTCTTACAGTCTTTCAGAATGTTCAGAAGATGTTCTAGGGTTCTCTAGAATGTGCTGCAGGAACAGCTAGTTGTTCTTGTGGTGGTTTATGTGGTCTTGAGGGGGTTGTTGGTTCGCTTGAATTGGCCACAAGAAGGTGCTTCTCATGGTCTTTGAGAAGGTTTGGAAGGGATCCCAGGGTTGCAGTTCTCTTAAAGTGATGGTGGCTGGCCAGGTTCCTGAAGAATTAAAGTGGTCCTTGAAGGTGACCAAGACTTTGAGAAGGTTCCTTTGAGAGGATGAAGTGGGACTTAAGGATGATCTTCATATGGCTTAAGAGTTTGGAAAAGTTCCAGAAGGGTTTGAAGTGGGTCTGGTGGACCTTGAGAAGGATCTTGGGTCTCTTGAAGTGACAGTCATCCAGAAGAACATCCTTGAAGTAGATCAAGTTGTCTTTAAGGTGGTTTTAGTCCTTTGAGATGTTCTAATGGTCCTTGAGAAGGATCTGGTGTCTCTTGAAGTGAATCTATTCAGTTTTAAGGAGCTTCCAGGCCCCTTGAGTAGTTCCAGAAGAACAAGTTGAGCTTTTCTGAACCATCTGTGGATGAAGCAGGATTTAATTTAGTGATAGTGATAGATTTAGATGCTTCAGATTTTATTGACTTGAATGTTTTATTGTTTTATGACTTTAAATCATTTAGTTTCAGTCTGAGTGTTGCTGATAGTAGGTTAACGGGCCAGAGGACGTTATCGGTTTTATTGTCGACCGTTTGGTGTCCTGATCAACAATTATTGATCAGAGTGTGTTTTACTGATGTTGTGGGGACATTCGTCTAATTATAGCTGCTGGTTTTAAAATGGATGTTATTTAACTCTATTGGTTATGTGAGAGTGGATCTATGAGACGAATAAGACTTGGTATTATTATTGGATGTTTACAGGACAGGATGTGAATAATGTGCTGGACAACTCCGTCGCCGTGGACACGAGCATCCTGGAGCAATACCTGAGCAACGATGTGGATCCCAGCAGCTTGTAAGATTCATTAAATCAGTTATTATTTGCAACCTCAATTTATTTCTGAGTAACTTCTCATGTACAGTGGTGGACAAAGTATTCACTTCCTTCAGTAAAAATACTAATACCACACTGCAAAATTTGTGCATTGAAGAAGTTAATCAAAGTGAAAGTATGTATGTATTATCTTGAAAATGAATCTTCACATTTACACAAAATTAAACAAAAACACAATGTTCTGTCTGAGTACTTCTCGGTTGGAAAATTCATTTCACTCAAAATACTACTTTCTGTCCAAGTACTTATACGTTTTAAAGGTTTATTCCACCAAAATACTGATTTCTAACAAAGAAATTATAGTTTTAAAAATTTATTCCATCACAAATACTATGATTGTCGAAGTACTTCTGGTTTTACAGATTTTTTTCTTGCAAAATAGTGAAGGTTATGTTTTTAAAGGTTTATTCTACCTAAAATACCATTTTCTGTAAAGTACTTACTGTTTTGAGGGTTTATTTCACCAAAATACCGTGGATCTCAGCAGTTTGTATGGTTCATTAAATCAGTTATTAATAACAGCCTGCAGCTACAAACATCTATTTATTTCTGAGTAACTTCTCATATACAATGGTGGACCAAGTATTCACTTCCTTCAGTAAAAGTACTTATACTAAACTGCAAAACTTGTACACTGAAGAAGTTAATCTAAGTAAAAGTATATATATATTATCTTGAAAACAAATCTTCAAGTTTTTACAATTTATTGCAAAGATAAAACTAACATAAATATATATTCATTGATTTTTATTATTTATTTATCGATTAAATTAAGTTTTTTTTCTTCCCGTTTTACTAAAAATTAACTGTAATTGAACAAACCATTGCCTCTACTCTCTAAAGTAACAAATATCTCTAAAATAATGCTATTTTTGGCTGATTTAAATACAATAAGAAATAGTGTAAACAGTATAAAAGAATAAATTAACATTTATATAAATACTGACTTTTTCCTGTAGACATTATTGACAGTTTTGGTCTGTTTTTTAGGGATAATACTTAAATAAATAGTGATTTTACTCGTAGTTATCTGTAATTTCAACCAAAACAGGGGAAATCTGTAAGATAACAGGAAATTGTTTTAAAAATTACTGTTAAAATAATAAATTCTCCATTAATTGTTTGATTGTTTGGCTTGTTTTGTGTCTAAAAACCTTCATTTGTGTAGTGATGCTTTGTAAAGCTGTCAGATAAACGTAGTAAAATAGAAATGGTTCACTCTCTGGTGTAGTGGAAGTAGAAGACGCCTTGAAAAGAAACAACCTCTCAGGTGTATTTAGGTTGGTTGGTTTCTGTCCATGTAAACATCAGAATCCATTAATAATTAATGTGTTAAACTGAAGATGAAGCTTCTTCCACCACATTCATTATTATCAGCTCCATAACTCAGCAGCTTCCTGGTTTGGAGGCAGAAAAACAATGTTGACCTAGTTGGTTATCAGATCCTAGAGGCTGTAAATACACAACCACAGTTTCCTGCTATTACTAATGTCAGCTTGTTGTTTGATTTCCCAGCATGCTCCCTGAGTCTCCTCCTGATTCCAGCTCAGAGGCCTCTTCACCTGCTCAGATACCAGAAATACCAGAAATACCAGGTACCATCCTCATCATCCTCACACCTGGACCCTGTAGAAACATCAGGTTCAACACAGTAACAGTCTGAACTAGTGGTGTTTAGCTTTAGGAGACCTATAGGTTCAAGTATTTCAGGTTTTAAAGGTTTATTCCACCCAAATACTACCAAACTACTGACTTAGAGAATCGCTCAAGTGCATCCAACCTTCATCCAATTATTTTCTATACAAGTACTTCCAGATTGAACGACTTATTTCATCTAAATAGTACTTTCTAATGACCAAGTTATGGTTTCTAAGTAACAACTTATAGTTTTAAAGGTTTATTCTACAAAAACACCATGTTCTGTCTAAGTACTTCTAGGTTTAAAGGTTTATTTCACTCAAAATACTACTTTCTGTCAAGTACTTATAGCTTTCTTCTTCCAATATAGTACAAGTTATGTTTTAAAATACTACTTTCTTGTTTCAAAGTCGGAGAGACGAAACACAAGATCTCTTTACCAAAGGCGGTGTGTTCTTTTCTAATTGGCAGATTTACACTACAAGCCGTCCTATTGGTCCAACCAGCAGATGGCCCAGGACGTATTTGTCCCAACGACCCAATCCGGTGCCTCCTGTTGCTTTAAGGACCGAGGCTCCGCCCCCTCTGAGCTGCTGACCCACCACCAGCTCCGTAACTTAGGATTCACTAATATGTACGTGAAGTCTGGGACTCCACCCGCCCCCCCACACCTCCAGACTCACCACTCATCTGAACACTACCTGAGTCCACAGAGCTGCTTGCAGGTTTACACTCCGCCCACACCTCCGTCCCCGCCCTCCAACAGCTACCACGCACCAATCACAGCTGTAGCCACACCCCCTTCAGTCGGCCTGTCGGGCTCTGCCTCCACATTACGAACCTAGTAAGAAAACATTGTGAACAGCATTTTATTGTTTCTGTTGTTTTTAAAGTAGTACAGTTGTTGGAATTGTGGACATGTAAATATCTAAAGAAATATTCATAAGAAGGAACTTAAAAGTTTAGCTGCAAGGCACCTCAAACCTGAGGATCCAGATCTTAAAGAGGCAGGAGTTCAGAGATGTCTTTTGGGTCGTTGCATTTTAGAAATGTGTCTTTTTCATCTTAATTTCAACCAGAAAGCTGCATGTTTAAGATAAAACATGATTTCGCAAGTGGTTTAAGAAGACAAGTGGACATGTTTTTGGTTTCTGAAGATGTTTTACCTTTATTCAGGACACTTCATTGGTTCTAACTGACTGGTTGGAAGTCCCAGGTATTTACTGTCCACCCCTACTCTCATAACTCAAGGTTGGCAAGGTACTTGTATGTTCATACAAGTTTGAATTAGGGAGAAACTGCCTGGTGAGGGATGTGAGGACTTCATTACATGTGGTTGGTAATAAACCTTGAGTGATATGAGCTGTTGGTGTGTATACACGTTTGAATTAGGGTGATATGAGTTGGAGGGGACAATCTTGAATTTTGGCAAAAACTGCCTGCAGAGGGATGTCAAGACTCCATAATAAATGGTTGTTAAGAAGATTGAGTTGTTGGAGAGTATACAAGTTAGAGTTAGGGTGAAGCTGCCTGGTGAGGGATGTCAGGAGTCTGTTAAAATGAATGGTAATAAGCCCTGAGTCAAGTGAATTAGGAGTCAGAATCATAATATGAATCGTGGTAAAACTTTCTGGTGATAGATTTGAGGACTTTATCCTAATAGTTGGTTACTAGCCTTAAGTCATATGAGTTGGAGGTGAGAATCAAAGTTTGAATGATGGGAAAACTGCCTGGTGAGGAATCATAGGACTGTGTTATATGTGGTTGTAATAAGTATTGAGTCATATGACCTCTTGGTGTGTATACAACTTTGAATTATAGTGAAACTGCCTGGAGGAGGATTTCAGGGCTCCACTGCAAGTGGTCGATGACAAGTATTTGTCGTGTTAGTTGACTTCATTGTAAGTCGTTGGTTACTAGCCTTAAGTCATATGAGTTGGATATGGGAATCACGGCTTGGATGATTTTAAAACTGCCTGGTGAAGGATGTGAGCACGCCATATTAAATGATTGCTTACCCTTTGATGCACACCATGGGTCCAAAGTGACCCATGTTGTGCATCAAAGGGTTAAGAATTGGGTGAAACTGCCTGATGAGGGATGTCAGGGGTCCGTTATAAGTGGTTGGTAACAATCCTCAGTTGGGGGTGAGAATAAAGACTTGGGACTCCCTACCAGTCAGTTAGAATTGAGGTCATCTTCAAGAACCAAGAAGTCCAGTTGAAGAACTTAGTATTCCCTATGTTTAGCTGTTTGATTTGAGCTCTACACATCTTGTTCTGCTTCAGCTCCCCAGACAGTAAAAAGAGGAGGAGATCTGAGTGTGAGGAACCATCGGCATCCTGCATTGAAGGTGACGGACCTCATGGTGGCGCTGCAGGTCCCAATGTTGGTGGACTGACTGTGGGTTCTCACCAGCTGCTGGCCTGGGAACAGTACAGACTGGAACAGTGGGGCACCTTCTACGACAGCAGCTACCAGATTCTGTGAGTAAAACAGCAATAGAGATGTTTTTATCACCATCAAGTTCAGTCGACTTCGGTTTCATTGTATGCCGTTTCTTGAATGTTCCAGGTCTCCTCCTGCCTACCACGTTGAAACAGATAAAGGTTTCAACTACTCTGCCACCGACGAGGCCTTCGTTTGCCAGAAGAAGAACCACTTTCAGGTCACGGTTCACATCGGTGTGGCGGCAGAACCACAGTACGTCAGGACACCCAGCGGACCTCAGCAGGTCGACCACTTCCAGATAAAAGCGTTTGGAGTTAAGGTCAGCAGAGACTCGTTGAGCTGAATTATCTGGTCATATGACAGACATAGCTAGCAGGAAGAAACTGTCATTCTTTATTCAGTGTGTAAAATCTGTGTTTCCTGCAGTTGGAAACTCCGAGCCACCAGGTGACCATCGAACAGTCCCAACCGGACCGCACCAAGAAACCGTTCCACCCGGTCAGGTAGGCAACTGGAAGGCTGCTAGACTAGCTGGTTGCCTTGATGTTCAGGTGGAAGGTTTTTCATCAAGCTTGTAATCATTTTTTTGAAAGTTGGATCATTTCTAAGCTACAATCTTCAGTTTTTACAGCTATTCTATCCTAAAAACCTGTGGTCTTCCAGGATCAATCTGCCTGGTGGTAAAATAACCAAAGTGACACTTGGAAGGCTTCACTTCAGCGAGACGACGACCAACAACATGAGGAAGAAAGGAAAACCCAACCCAGACCAGAGGTCAGTGTGTTGCTGTATTCAAATGGAATCACAAGGGAAGTTTTGAACGGCAAATGGAGTTGATGTTCCACAGTGTCGAATATCACACTAGACCTAAAAACACCAGGATCGTTCAGCATTATTCACATCATTTAAAGTCTTTATGCGAGTTTCACTGCTTTGATATGAGCAGGAACCTGATTAGAAGCTGTCAATGATGTTATCCAAATGCAGCAAGTTGTTGATTTGGTTGAAAACTACTTGAATGGAAGATTTAAGATTAGCCGATAGTACTGAAGCATCCAGGTTTCTGTTCCAACACATGAGCTTCCAGTCTAACTGTGTGTGTTTGTGCAGGTATTTCCAGATGGTGGTCGGTTTGTACGCTGCAGTCCGAGAGGAAACGTTCCTCCTAACAGCTCTGGTGTCGGAGAGGATCATCGTCAGGGTAAAACCGCCGACTGTGAACCAATAATCGATAAATCAACGCATCAGAAACCGACGTATACAACAGTTTTTGACAGAAAATCAGATTAAAGCAGCATCTTCCTCCTTCAGGCATCCAACCCGGGTCAGTTTGAGACGGACGGCGACACCTTGTGGCAGCGGGGTGCGCTGCAGGAAGCCGTGGTGTGTCACGGTCGGGTCGGCATCAACACCGACTCCCCCGACGAGGCGCTGGTCGTCTGCGGCAACGTCAAGGTGATGGGCGCCGTCATGCAGCCATCCGACCAGCGTGCCAAACACAACATCCAGGAGGTACGATGGATTTATTTTATTATCTGAACTCTTCTGAAGCAGCTGGATCCAAAAGCAGATGTTTTAGCAGTATTCAGAGTTTAAATATTCTTTTAAAATGTAGCTGCAGATGTCAACATCAGCTCATTTAGATGCTGAATGATTTCCTTGGTTATGATCATCGTTATGATTATCCTGCCCTCTAGAGGCTGGGAGGTTAAAGTGGTGTTTTTTTGTAAGGCCTTTAACATTTTTTTTTTTTATCTCCACTATGTTTTTATTAAATTATTTTACGTTTTTGTATTATCCTTTTTTTAAAAATCACATTTTTAATATTTTTCTCTTTTCTTTCTTCATATATTAATTGTAGAAAAATGTTTTGCTTTTGAATCTTTTCATTGTTTCCTTCAATTTAGTATTTTGTTTTTTTGAATGTTTTTCTTACTTTTTAGTGTTTTTATTATATCATTTTAAATACGTTTTTTCTTTTTAAATAATTTTTTATTGTTTTTTGGCTTTTTTATAATTTATTCTGTCTTTCTTTTAAGTGTTTCATGTAATTTAATTTAGTATTTTGTTTTATGTTTTTCTTGCTTTTTAATCTTTTTGTTATATCATTTAAAAATGTTTTTTCTTTTGTAGTAATTTTTTATTGTATTTTGTCTTTTTTAATAATTTTATTTTGTATATTTTTTCATTTTTTTGTCTTTTCTTCATCTTTTTATGTTATTCGTTTCGTCTTTTTAATTGTTTTGATCTTTTTAAAATCATTTTACTATTTTTATATATATTATCTTTTAAATCATATTTAATTTTTTTATTCATATCATTACATTTTTTATATTCTCTCAGTTTTAAACAAATTTTTGTTGTTTTTAGAAATTTTATTGCTGAATTTTTTTTTATTTTTCAACTTTGAACATCCTGATAGCTGCAAGCCAAACTATTACCAAATATAATGGACAGAAAAGTGTCAAACTATTGATGTAATGCCGTCAGATATGAAACTGTTACATAATTATGGAACTTCTACATTGCCAGAGACCAAATCTCAACCTTATTTTTATTGATGGTGGTTTACATCCTAGTTGGGTTTGGGTCTAATTTCTCCTGATTTTACACACTTTTATGGAAGGTAAATGACTTCTAATGTAAACATAGCACAATCATAGTTACTGGCTTAAATTATTTGTGACTATAAACTTGAACTGAATTAAAATTGAAAGAGAGAGTGACTCTAAACGACCACAGTCTTTCTAAATAGAATGACGTGTCATCTGCATACAGTGATAAGTAACCGTAAAATATTGGAAAATGGAAGAAGACCAATGTACCAATACATGTTTGAGTGTTAATTATTGAATTTATTAATTTCTACAAACAAATTCATAAAAAAACAAATTTTACATATTCTAGTTCCCATTCTTTCTGTCGACATGTTTACCAAATTACCAAAACTTATTTGTCAACATAGTAGTTTTCTGCAAACCACTGAGTAATTAGTGCACTTAAACTTACTTTGATGAGCCAAAACTAGCCATAATCTCTCCAAAACAGCTAAAATATGTCTCTAAATATTTCAAGAATTACTTTCATTTATAAGAAAATCTCTTCAAGCTAGTGAGAAACGTATTTACAAGAATTAAAATCTACAAAATAAGGGAATTTGGAAAAGAAACTGGAGAAATAGTGGTTCTCTCTAAATAGAAATATGAGGTTATTTGTTACAGAAAACTTCAAATTCTTATTTGGTGTTTTAATCATCTTCCTGAAGTTCAGTTCTCCAGACTCCAGTAGTATGTCTACTCTAATTTCATATATTTGTCTATAGTTTCAATTAATGTCCAACTTATTTCACCTGTAAATAAATTGTAAATGTGCAGAAAAGGGTTAAACGGTGGGAAGTTAACATTTAAAACCTCTGTGTTAAATATAAAGATGTCTGACTTTAGCGCCCCCTAATGGCACCACTAATTTATTCAACTTCCTGTTCGTCCATCAGGTCGACTCTGAGCAGCAGCTGAAGAGAATCACTCAAATGAGGATAGTGGAGTTTGATTACAGACCAGAGTTCGCCTCTTCGATGGGAATAGACCACACTCACCAGACAGGTGCTACACTTCATTATCCTAGCAGCTGTTTTTGGTTTTATCCCTGGATTTTAAGGTTTTTATTCATGTGTTGTTTGATATTTCAGGTATTATCGCCCAGGAGGTGAAGGAGCTGCTGCCGTCTGCGGTGAAGGAGGTCGGAGACGTCACCTGTTCTGATGGAGAGACGATAGAGAACTTCCTCATGGTGGACAAGGTAGATCCTCCATCTATAGTACACCTGTCAGACCACACTGAGGGGGAAAATTGTCACTAGTGCTCCTGTCAGACCACACTGAGAGGAAATTTGACCCACAGAAGCACCTTGCAGACCCTATGGAAATGGAAAATTTGCTTAGGAATGCCTGTCAGACGACACTGAGGGGAAAAATTGTCATTAGTGCAACTGTCAGACCATACTGAGGGGGAAAATGTCATCAGACAATATCCTGTCATCTTTAGTCGGGAAAGAATGAGGGTTGTAGACTGGTCCTCTGGTCTCCAAAGTTCTGACTAAAACCCATCAAGAACCTGTGGATTGATGACGAAACAACTCAGACTTGAGTCAGTTAAATTGATAGTATAATGATACTGCCACCTCCATGCTTGATGGTAAGTATTGTGTCCATAGGAGTCAAAGATAAACCAGAAGATTGAAACCAGTGTGTGACCATCACCAGGGAGGGCTGGTGATGGTCACACACATGCACTAAATATTAAAATATTTGGCTGCAAGACTAAAATATGCATCAGTCTCATATAATGTTGACACCTCTTTTGTGGAGTTAAACAATGAGAATAAATGCAGACAAAAAAAAAAAAGAAACCAGAAGAACCAAACTGAGGTGAAAATGGACAAATTTAACCAAATATTAGCTTTGGCGGCCTGGTCTAGAACCTTCATTCCAGCCTGATGGAACCATTTCTTTACCACATCTGATGTGTGTTTGGGCTCATTGTCTTGTTGAAACATCCAACTGTGTCCAAGATACTGCCACTACCATGATACTGCCACCACCATGCCTGATGGTAGGTTTGGTGTTCTTGGGGTTAAAGGTCTCACCTTCTCTCCTCCAAACATATTTCTGCTCAGTTTTTCTTCCATCTTAACACAGAACTTTCCTCCAGGAGGCCTTTTCTTTGTCCATGTGATCAATAGCAAGTTATGCATGATGCGTTTAAGGAGTGTTGGAAAGTTTAAAACCTGTGGATTCTTTCTAGTTTTGCAGTTTCTGGTTGATAAATGCTGAAAAATGTAGTTGTGTTGTATCTCATTTTGGTGCTTTTGTGTTTCATTTTAGTTGTTTTGTGCCACTGCTTGGTCGTTTTATGTCTCATTTTGTGAGCTCAGTGCTGAAATTTGATTGTTTTTTTTGTCTAATTTTAGTTGTTTTGTGCCTGATTTGGGACATTCTGTGCCTCTGTTGGACATTTTATGCATCATTTTGGTTGCTTTGTGCCTTTTCTCAGCGTTTTTTGTGTAAAGCCCCAGAGCATGGTACTGCCACCACCATGCTTGGTGGTAGGTTTTGTGTTCTTGGGGTTAAAGGCCTCATCTTCTCTCCTCCAAACATATTTCTGCTCAGGTTTTGTTCCATCTGTCCACTACAACCAGTCGCCTGGTATCACCATGTAAATCAGCAGAACTAAAAGCCTCCGTTTGTTTGTCCAGGAGCAGATCTTCATGGAGAACGTCGGAGCCGTTCAGCAGCTGTCGAAACTCACCGACAATTTGGAGACTCGGATCAAAGAGCTGGAAGTCTGGAACCGTCGACTGGCCAAACTGAAGAGTCTGACGGGCAGCCTGCGCTCCACCGGGTAACTTCAGCTTTTAGTCTGATAACACACTCCTTCATGTGTTTTATTGGGACCATTGTAAAGTAGCTTTATTGGCTAGTTAGCATTAAGAGGTTGAATATTTTCTAAAAATGTAGCTGCTGGCGCCCGTATAGCTCAACGCGTTAAGCGGCGACCCATGTACAGGGCCTGGTCCCTGACGCAGCGGCCCGGGTTCGATTCCCTTTGCTGCATGTCTTCCCCCAACTCTTCTCCTCTGTTTCCTGTCTCTCTCTCACTGTGCCTAAATAAAAAAAAAAAGTCGAAAAAAGGCCAAAAAAAATAACTTTAAAAAATGTAGCTGCAGACATTAAAATCAGTCACTTTACATACTGAATGATTTCCTGTTTTAAGTCTCGGAATTCACTCTTTATGATCGTGGGTTATTCTGCCCCCTAGAGGCTGGGAGGTTAAAGTGGAGTTTTTTTTCTTCAGTTTTTTTTTCCCCCAATTTTTATTTTATTTTTTGGTTTTACTATATTATTTCACTTTTTTCGTATTTTTTTTTTAAATCATGCTTTTAATCAATTTTTTCTCATTTCTATTATTTGTATATAAATTGCGGTAATTATTGTTTTGCTTTTGAATCTTTTTATTGTTTAATTTAACTTAATTTAGTATTTAGATTTGTTTAGATTTTCTTTCTTGCTTTTTAGTCTTTTTATATCATTTTAAAAATGCTTTTTCTTTTAAAATATTTTTAATGCTTTTTTGTCTTTTTTTAAGAATTTTATTCGGTATATTTTTAAGTCATTTCTTAGATTTTTTAAAATTGTTTAGATACTCTTTTTTAAATCATTTTGCCATTTTTATATATTTTCTTTTTTAAACAAATTGTAATTTTTAAAATTTTTTTCATTAAACTTTTTTTTACATTTTTTCTTTTTTAAGCAAATCTGTCTTGATTATTGTTTTTCTTTTCAATCTTTTTATTGTTTAATTACATTTTATATTTTGTTATTTTAATTTTTTCTGGCTTTTTAATCTTTTTATTACATAATTTCTAAAATGTTTTTTTCTTTTTTATCAACTTTTCTCATTTTTCGGTCATTTTAATCATTTTATTTGGTAAATGTATTCTTTTTTCCATTTTTTAGTCTTTTTTCATCTTTATTTGAGTCATGTTTTGTCTTTTTGATAGTTTTGATCTTGTTTTTATCTTTTTCACTATTTTTATGTATGACCCCCTTTTTGTGTGTTTTGTCTTTTTCAATAATTTTCCATATTTTTTAAACCTTTTATTGCAGATTTTTAGAATTTTTTTAAAAAATCTAATTCTTCTTGCTTTTTATCGCTGTGTATTATTTTATTTTTATGATTTTCATGTAGTTTCATTTCACTCCGTTCTGATCTAAACTTGTTCTGTCGTATTATCGGCTGATCAACCATCTATGAAGCACTTTGACCTCCTCAACACTAATCAAAGCAGCTGTATAGAGTGAATAAAATTTGATTCATTGGTTGAATATAAATTATACAACATTAGAACTATTAACGAGATGTAGAAGCACATTAAGTTTGTAGAAAACACAGAAAATATGCAAAAATCTAATTAAAAAAACCAACACACAAATAAAATGTAGTTACTTACAAAAAATAAAAATCAGATCTCTTCAATTTAACATACTTTAGTGCTTTGTTGAAATAATAATCAAATAAAGCAGCAACTTTTACAACTTTAGCACATTTACCCTATTTGAATGGTTTTTTTTGTTTAGATATGATATTAAAACATTCTCATCATGAAAATTAAAATAACCGCAAAAAAATTGCTGAAAATGAGTCCTTGACGGCTAATATTGAACATTTTCCCTCATTTTACTGCAGACTTGGTGCATCTAAAACTCAAGAATCATTCGTTTAAAGCTGTTATTTCTTGGTGTTCCAACTTTAGAGGTAATTTTGTAAAATAAGCTGCAGCTTCATGGAAACTTCTGATGTAGTGCGTGTTGCATAACGGCGACAACAAAGCGTGTTATCAGTGTGTCGCTGCGAGTCACAGTTCAAGGACTTTCTGAAGGCTACTGTGGGTGTGAATAAAGAGATTTAATTAGACGAAAGTTCGCTGCAGTCAAAACAAACTGAATTCATAAAGAGTCAAGGCCATCAGTTACTGAGATTCTGTCTTTTACTAAAATGAATTCTGGGAAATGTGTGAAATGATGTCGTAAACGAGGCGGGGTTCAGTAACAAAGGTTCACTTTATTACAAAACGACTGAACTGTGCAGACTGAAGACATGCAGGTTTCATGGTTTATTTATGGAATATTATATTTCATATATATTGAATATTATTTTAAAATCGTTTCCCAATTAATAGACTATCATGTTGGATGAAAAAGGTGAAAAAGTTTATTGAAATAAGACATTAATGCTGCAGTTTTGTGTATTTTGACTCTTCAAACAGTGATTCTGTTGTATTTTTATATAAATAAAAATAACAAGTTATTCTGACTTGCAGTGAAGTGAATAAATTAACTTGGATTTTCAGCTATAATATTTAAAACTGTCAAAATAAAATTAAATATAAAAATGTAAATAACATGAGTGATTTCAGGATAAAAGCTGCAGATCAATAGTAACGTTGCAAATAACATTTAAATTCTCAACTGGTGATTTTTTTTTATTAGGTTTTTGGTCTAAAAATTGTCATAAAATGTTGAAAAATGTCAAAATTCCCTAAACCTAAGACAATAAATGTCTTTTTTTGTCCAAAGATATTCAGTTTACCATCATAGAGGAGGAAAGTAGCCAGAAAATATTCACATTGAAGAAGCTTAAATCGCATAATTTAGGCCTATTTTTCCTTTAAAAAACTTTTTTACTCAAGCCTAGGCTTGAACCTTGTGGAATTCTAGATGAGATTTTTAATTTTATACAGGTTGTAAAATAGTAGAGGACCCATTTGGCGCCTTGGGGAACTCCAAAGACTCTTTTACAGACCAAACCTCTAACTGATACAATATTTTTGTTTAGTTTTAACATGCAGTTCTTCCAGTTGTAGTTGTTTGATCTCAAAAATGTCAAAACTAAAAAGCAGTGGGCCTAGGCTTGAACCTTATGGAACTCTAGATGTGATTTTCGCTTTTTAACAGGTTGTAAAATAGTAGAAGACCCATGATCGCATCTTGTGGAACTCCAAAGACTCTTTTCTAAATCCAACCTATAATTAAATCTGATTTTACTGCTTCGTTTTAACATAAAATTCTTCCAATAATGGTGGTTTGGTCTCTAAAACATCATAAAATGCCAATTGTTCCCAAACCCAAGATGACAAATGTCTTGTTTTGTCCAAAGATATTCAGTTTACCATCACAGAGGAAGAAATAAACCAGAAAATAGTCACATTTAAAAAGCTGCAATTACAGAATTTAGACTTTGTTTTTTTTATTTGCTTAAACTGATCAAAATAGTGGATGACTAAAGTAATAGTAGTAAAAGTTGATGACTAATTGATCAACAGGTTAATGATTTCAGGTGTCTCAATGGGAAAACTCACACAACACTAGCAAATCGAGTACAAATAATTAAAAGTGCATGAAATTTTAAGTGAATAAATGAATAAATGAGCTGTTTTGTCCACCAGGGGGCCTAAGAAGCACAGCGTCGTCTCGACCACATCCAACATCGACTCCTGTAAACCGGAGAAAGTCGAGAAGGAGGTTCAGAGTCGGAAATCTAACAGCTGTCTGCAGCACAAGGTCTTCCAGGCCAGCGTCTTCACCCTGTTAGCCACCATGGCCTTCTGGTGAGGACTGATGTCACTTCCTGTCTTAGAAATACGATCAATTAAAACAGAAGAATAAATGTGTTTATGGTGGTTTCTGTGCATCTGTGCATCTGTGCAGCGTCATCTCCATCACTGCGCTGTACCTGGTCAACTTAAGGGAGGACGACTTGACTCTGTTTCCAGGCAACAAGTAAAAGTCTTTTTTTTTGTGAAAGGAAAAAACGCTAATATCCACATAATGATCACCAAATACCAACCAACAACAGAATCAAACACTCAATAACAGCCATTGTCAGTCTTTTAGACATCCCAGAATAACATCTTAGCAACCATTGGACCAGCACAGTAACGTTCCTGTCAGTATTTCCTTTATAACCACATTTAACTAACACATCACCATAGAAACATCAAGTCTACCTGGTAACAAGTGACTACTGGGATTTACAACAATAAACTTTATTAATCCAACACCAACATCTACCAACATCTTTATCAACCACGTTTGCTGATTTTATGGGATTCTAACATTTACCGACAACTTTTTGTGTTTTTGTTTGTTAGCAACGGCAGTGAAGTTCCTCTGCACACCACCTGGATGAGCACAGGTAACTACTGAGCATGTGCAGAAAAAACTGACTCATTCCGTCATAAATACGCCGATTTCTGTTGATTTCACACTTTGTTTTTTTTGCTTCTGTCACACTACACTGCCTGCAATTCAGTCAAAACTGCCCAGATTTTTGTTGCGTCACTGATGGTGTGAAGATACATTATGGATATTTTACTGCTTATGTTTTTAATTGGTGCCCATACTTGTTTTTATGGAAACACTGGCTGCAGTTCAGCTGAGTATTCATTTGATTTTTGTCTTGTGGTCACTGCTGTGTGAGAAGTAATAATTAGAGGTAAAAGAGTCTTTGGAGTTCCACAAGGTGCCAACATGGGTCCTCTACTATTTTAAAACCCATTTAAAAGCAAAAAAAAAAAAAAAAAAACCCTATTTATTACCTGTTTTAGAGTAAAATTATATCTGGAGTACCACAAGGTTCAAGTCTGGGTCCACTGCTTTTTAGTTTTGACATTTTCGAGACCAAACAACTATGACTGGAAGCTAAAATTAAGCAAAAATGTTACACCAGTTAGAGGGTTGATCTGTAAAAGAGTCTTTGGAGTTCCAATGGGTGCCAACATGGATCCTCTACTATTTTACAACGCGTTTAAAAGCAAAAATCCCATCTGGAGTACCACAAGGTTCTTAAATGTGAATATTTTCTGGTTTCTTTTCTCCTCTATGACCACAAACTGAGTATCTTTAGACAAAACAAGACATTTATCATCTTGGGTTTGAGAAATATTGACATTTTTGACCATTTTAGGACATTTCTGAGACCAAACAACTACGTTGTTCATGTTACAATGATGCAATACAATCAGGTTTAGTTAGAGGTTGGATCTAGAAAAGAGTCTTTGGAGTTCTACAAGGCACTAACATGGGTCATGTACTGTTTTACAACCCGTTTAAAAGCGAAAATCCCATCTGGAGTACCACAAGGTTCAGGTTTGGCCCCCTACTTTTTTAGTTTCTCACATTTACACCATCATTTTAACTGAGAAACACAGAATTTTTGTGTTTTTTTTAAAACAGAATCTGGTGAAAATAGAATTAACTTTGAATATTCCGATTTTAAGTTCAAATTTGGTTACGACAAAACCAAAAGCTGAACATGAGAGATTCAAAGATTGAAGGTTTGTCTGATAAATGGTTCGATTTAAAATAAATTAATTGTGTTCCATGACCTCAGAGGGGTAAATGTTTGGATTTAATGCAACATCTTTGAGAAAATCCCAACATTTTCCGCTAAAGTTGCAGAATTTCTGAGCTTTTTTCACATTTTCTAAACCCTCCTGAATGTTAGCCATGATGTTAACAGTGAAGCTAATTTCCCTGATGCTAACTCCTCTGTTCCAGTCCGTCCCACCAGTCCTGCTGGTCTGTGGCCTCCAGATGTGGACTTCTGTGATCTGCTGTACTGTGATCAGGTGTACTGCTGCCCGGCGCCTGCAGGGGGCAGCAACAGCTCCACGGCGTTGTCCACTGAGTCGTCCGATCGCGATGATATATCCGGTAACGTCGGCTTAAAACACAAACATGACGTACATTAGTCACTATTTCTGGTGTCTGGTTTAATATTTGGTGTTTTTGTTCTGCAGAAATGAGACAAGAAACATTTTACGACCATCTGAAAAACGCCAGAGACTGTGAGTTCATTAAGTTGGATTTTTCTCTTTTAAATTTTCTTTTCATGCCAAAAACTTCATTCCTATTTTTATTTTTTTAAACATGTTTTAATTCTTCCCTGCAGCAGCTCCACTGTAAGAAAAAAAAGAAGGAACAACATTTTAAATATATTTTAACTTTTTAAAAAAAAACTATTTGAAGTTATTTTTTACAGATAATAACTGGAGAAATCACAGAAAAATTTTGTAATTTACATGTAAACTATAAATAATGTCCACATCAGTAATCTGTATTTGTACTTTTAAAATGTTAAAGAAATTCCACTATTTGTACTGCATTTAAATCATCCATCCATCCATCCATTATCTATACACCGCTTATTCCTCACTAGGGTCGCGGGGGGGGCTGGAGCCTATCCCACCTGACTCGGGCGAAGGCAGGGGACACCCTGGACAGGTCGCCAGTCTGTCGCAGGGCTTGCATTTAAATCACCAAAATATAATTATTTTATAGATATTTGCTATTATTTTAAAGAAAATTTTGCATATTAAAATTTTAAAAATATATTTTAAAATTAGTTTTATTTTATTTTATTTTTTGATGCCAATCCTGAAAATGTGATTTTTCTAACATGTACGTTCCTCTAAAATCACAATTATTTTTCCATTTTAACAACCATTGGACCTCGGGTTTCAGTTATAATAGATTTATAGTTTATACTTTAGCAATTAAAATATAAACAATATAATTTAACATTCAGTAGTAGCTGCAGAAACTGAATGACTGGCGCCTCCTGGTGGTTCTGAACTGAAAATGTTTCCCTTTCATCTGTTTATTTTCATCCAGAATGTTTCTTTTCTGGGATTTATTGAACAAATCAAGCAGAATAAAATGATTTTAATGAGATATAATGACTTAAAAGTTAGATTTGATAGTTTTTATTGACAGAACTGGATGATTTATGGATTTATCCAATGATTGTGGAGTTGTTTTGTTTCCGTCTTTAATAAAAGTTGTCATTTTGGTGATTTTTTTAAAATCAAAAGATAAGGTGCTTTAAAATGTGTTTTAACATCAGTTGTTGTTTCTCCATCAGGGACGAATACGACCATCCAGTCCTTCAGGATCAAAGAGAACCAGCAGCTGATCGACAGTAGATACTGTCTGAGGGACCAGTGTGGGTCAGTAAACGAAGAACTTTATATAAATGACTATAAAGAACATGATCTATGGAGGAATCCTTAAGTAAACATCTTTAATTTAACATTTTGTTTCCAGATCTGGCCGGTTCGTCTTCAGAGTTCCCATCAGTCAGTTTGTTCCAGACAACATGAGAGTGACTCTGATCATGAAGTAAGAATAAACCGACAATAAACAAAATAAATCTGAAGGAATGTTTAATAGAACCATGATTTTAGAACTTTTATTTGATCTCAATCGAAAACGGAAACTTTTCTTCAATCAAAAGGCATCTGGGAAAGTTTAGATCAATAAATAAATACTTTCTGAGATACTACTTTGAAGAAATTAGCCATCGACCAACTTTCAACAGTTTTTTGCTGCCACCACCATGCTTCACATCATGATGCTGCCACCACCGTGCTTCATATCATGATGCTGCCACCACCATGCTTCACATCATGATGCTGCCACCACCGTGCTTCATATCATGATGCTGCCACCACCGTGCTTCATATCATGATGCTGCCACCACCATGCTTCACATCATGATGCTGCCACCACCGTGCTTCACATAATGATGCTGCCACCACCGTGCTTCACATCATGATGCTGCCACCACCATGCTTCACATCATGATGCTGCCACCACCGTGCTTCACATCATGATGCTGCCACCACCGTGCTTCACATCATGATGCTGCCACCACCGTGCTTCACATCATGATGCTGCCACCACTATGCTTCACATAATGATGCTGCCACCACCGTGCTTCACATCATAATGCTGCCACCACCATGCTTCACATCATGATGCTGCCACCACCATGCTTCACATCATGATGCTGCCACCACCATGCTTCATATCATGATGCTGCCACCACCATGCTTCACATCATGATGCTGCCACCACCATGCTTCACATCATGATGCTGCCACCACCATGCTTCATATCATGATGCTGCCACCACCATGCTTCACATCATGATGCTGCCACCACCATGCTTCACATCATGATGCTGCCACCACCATGCTTCACATCATGATGCTGCCACAAACGTGTTTCACATTACTAAAATAAACATGATGTGAAACAGAATCAAATCTAAATGTGAGGAAAAACCTGATGAAAGTTGATCAACGGGTGATTTTAAAAGAAACAATATCTAGAAAGTATTTGATTTATGTGGATAAAACTTTACCAATGCCGTTTTAAAAAGTGTTTTTTTATGCTATAAAAATTCCATCCAAATCAGAGACGATGAAGCAGAAAGTGTTCTAAAAATCAGATAATTTCAGATGGACCGAGTCTGTTTTATTATTAATAATAATTAATAAATTACTTGATTTTATTCACGTCTGTAACTGGAATTCTGTCCAGTTATTTCAGTTCCTATGAACTTTACAGTATAAATACAGTTTATGATGTCGGATGTGATTCTCTTGAAGATTTTTTTTGAGTTCAGGTTAAACTTATTGTTTATTATATTGTAGTATTCTCTGATATGAATGTATTTTTTCATTATTTCTGTTCAGTTCTACGGAGCTGCTGGTCGTTCATCTGTGCAGTTTTGATGAATCGGTTTCCTGCTCGTCTCTGATGGATAAAAACACCATAACCGGCAGCACATATCCATCAAACACTCAGGTAGGAACACTTAAATTTACATTTAAACAGAAGAATGGTAAAAATATACGATACAGTCAATAAATATGCAATAAAAACAACTTTAAGCTTGAAAGGTTTAAACTAAATAATGTAAAAATTAATTTATGTTTAATAGATTTAGATCAAATGTCCCCTAATTAGAAAAGTAATTAATAGGGTTAATTAATAATGGAATGCTTTAGCCAGTTTAAGTGTTTTTACCTGAAATTCTGCAGTAAAATCATCACAAAGACATTAAATAATCATAAAATAATCACAAAAATAGCTTCACATGTTTTTTTAGAATTTGCTTTGGTTTGTTTAAGTTTGTGCTGGTTTGAGGATTTTAAAATCAAATTTTTTTGTGTGTTCTTTAAAGGTTTTTAAAACTGTTAAATTAAACAGAACACAACATGAAAATTACCGCAGTTTTAACCTTAGTTACAAAATTAAAGCCTTTTTTATATTTAAAATAAAAAATAAACAAAAAAAAACTATTGAATTCATTGAAATTATTATTTTTTAAATGAATTTATTAATTAAATGAAATTTCCATGGTAATTTAATTCTGTGAAATTTTTGCCTTAGTTACAACATTAAAGCCTTTTTTCTACATTTAAAATAAAAAATAAAATAAATAAATAAATCTATTTTAATTAATTAATTTAAATCGTGTTAAATCGATTTTATTTTAAAATTGATTTAAATATAAAATCTACTTACATTTTTTAATCAATTAAATGTATTTATTAAAATTTATTGTAATTGTAAATTTAATGTGATGTAATTTAAGTTAATTTGAATATATTTTATATTTAATTTCATTTAAATATAAAATCTATTTAAATTAATTATGTAAAATGTTATTTAAATTACCCAGAGTTTATGCCTTTGTTACAAAATTCAAGCCTGTTTTTTATATTTTAAACAAATCTATTTAGCTTAATTAATTTAAATTGATTCAATTTATTAATTCAAATTTAAAATTTATTTTAGCTGGAATATTTGCCTGAGTTACAAAATGAAAACCTTTTTTTGAATTTAAAAAAACCCTTTAAAATATTTTTAAAATTATTTTAATTGATTTAATTTCTTAATTCAAATTAATTTAAATTAAATCTATTTTACATCCAAAAAATAAATAAAAAAAGGCATTTACTTTACTATTTATTCATTAAAACTGAAATGAACTAAGCTTCTTTAAGGTACAAATTAGAGATTATCTTTCATGGATTTTAATTAAATGTTTGAGTAAACGTACAAAAGTTTCCTTCACTGACATCGGCATTAAAAAAGCTTATTTTTCTCATTTATTGTAAGTTTAAGGTCAGAAATGAAGAATTCAGTTCCACGGTGTGTTTATTTACTGCTAGTTTGTAGCTTTGTGTTGTTTAGATGTTTGTTTTTGTGTTTTTGTTGTTGGTCGTTTGTGTGTCGCTGCTTCAGGTTTCTGTGTTTGTGTCGTTCGGAGGGTCACGGAGGTTTCGCTTCGATGAGTCGGTTAATAATTCAGCAGCGAAGTGAGAAAACTCTGATGAATAATGAAGCATGAGAACAAGACAACAAGGCGCTAATCACAGCCACGACGACAGACGCACAACAAAACAACATACAGACACACAACAACACAACATACAGACACACAACACAACATAAATATGTCAGAAACAGCAAAATCCAGCTTCAAATAGGACGTGTCTTTAGTTTCAGTTTCAGTTTTAAAGCTCAGTATTAAAGATGAAACAATAATCATGTAATATTTGATAATCTCGTAAAAACGTCTCACTTTCAGGTTCTAATTGGTGGAGTTCTGCTGCTTTTCTTTAACCTTAAAACACTCAAATGCTCTTTTTTTAGCATTTTGACTGCATCCACTTTGGTTTTTAGAAGCCTGATGAGCATTTTTCATTGGTTTCTGACATTTAATTTATGGTGAAAAAAGTAAAAACTGTGAAACTTTAACAGTGTTCCATGTCTGTACGTGAAATCTTTAAATGTTTTCATGAATGTGTCGACAAGGTTCAATAAAAAACACTTTTATCCATGTAGAACTAAACCTTAAATCATCTATAGTTCAGGTTTGGTTCTTTTGAATCATTAATTGGCAGAAAAAGTTTATAAAACGATAAGAAAGCAACAAATTTTTTACCAATTTCTGACATTTCCGACTGATTTCATCGATCTTGAAAACAGTCATTAGTTACAGTTTTCCTGTTTGTAACCCCATTGATCCTGAATTAGTTTTAAATTACTGAGTTTGAGTAACATTTAGTTTTAATTGAGTTGTTTTTCTGTCTCTGCAGGGGGAACATGAGTGGCCTCTTCATGTAGCTCGTCTTTATCACAGCTCCTATCACTTCCGTTCTGCAGTCGCTGTAAGAAAGTTTATTTCTCTTTCTGTTTTATATCACACTAAACTCCCATATTTCACCAGTTATGGAGCCTTATGAGCAGAAAGACTGTAAATATTGGTTGTATCTTCTCTCTGCTCCAGGTAGAAATTGGAACTGATTAATCATGGCTTTATTTCATAAAAAATAACAACAAAGACTCTTATATTAGAGTTAAAACAGCTTTCTGTATGAAGCACGGTGGTGGCACCATCATGACGTAAAGCACGGTGGTGGCACCATCATGACGTAAAGCACGGTGGTGGCACCATCATGACGTAAAGCACGGTGGTGGCAGTATCATGGTAGTGACTGTATTTTATCATATTTATTGTAATAATATAATTAATTTAAGTGCTTTTATATGTTTTTCAGGGTCAGGCTGACTGCAGTACTGATCACCACTACATGGGGGCGCTCTTCACAGATTACCACTTCTACTTCTACAGACGCTGCATAGACTCATAAACACAATAAAAGACAAATTTACCCCAAAAATCCAGTTTTATATTTTAAATATTTGCTTTTCCGACACAGAGAAGTTTTTGACTTCCTGTTGTGTTTTTTGTTTTTTAAAGCTGCAGATGTTTTTATTGTCAATGGTGTAATTCATTATTCACTGTGATGTTGAACTATTTAACGTATTTTACTCTCATGTCTGTTAGTTAATCTGAGATTTATCCGATGAAAACATGAACTCAGAAACATCCCACCTTCTAAAAATGAACCTTTAATCTGAAGTCAAATGTGGAAGTTTTGAGTCGTGTGGAAACATAAATGTGACGACACGAGATGGTGATTAGAGTTGGAAAAAACTAAAAACATTTGTGCTGTGCAACATTGAGTCTATTTTTTCTGGCTTTTCTCAAATCTTTGCTTGTTTTCTTGTGAGAAACTGGAGACGTATGAAACCTGCTCGTTTAAAGTTTGTCAACCTAAACTTGAAACGAATCCAAAAAGAATGGAGTGTTTTGTTTTTCTTGGTTTTTAGTCGTTAGCTTTTTGAGAATTACATGAATTCTATGAATAAAGCTCGAATTTCGATCTCAGACTATTTTTTGTTTGGACGTCAAACGTTTATGTTTCTATAACTTAGTCTTAGAGAACTCAACAAACCACTGGCTGGACTGTTTTAATGTCAACAACAGGTGAGTATCAGATTATATTTTGGCAGATTCATTGAGTTGTACCTGTCTGACTTTATGATCTATTTATTTATGTGGTTTATTTTACCATCCAGGAAAAGAACACAGACATCCTGGAGTCTTGAGGTAAATTATTGTTTTTGTTATTTATTTATTTATTTATTTTTTTTAAGTTTTTCCGAAAATATTTCTTCTAATTTTCAGTCTGTTCACTCCTGTGTCAGCATGTAAAGCATGGTGGTGGCAGCATCATGATATAAAACGTGGTGGCAGTATTATGATGTGAAGCACGGTGGTGGCAGCATCATGATGTGAAGCATGGTGGTGGCAGCATCATGATGTGAAGCACGGTGGAGGCAGCATCATGATGTGAAGCACGGTGGTGGCAGCATCATGATGTGAAGCATGGTGGTGGCAGCATCATGATATGAAGCATGGAGGTGGCAGCATCATGATGTGAAGCACGGTGGTGGCAGCATCATGATGTGAAGCACGGTGGAGGCAGCATCATGATGTGAAGCACGGTGGTGGCAGCAACATGATGTGAAGCACAGTGGTGGCAGCATCATGATGTGAAGCACAGTGGTGGCAGCATCATGATGTGAAGCACGGTGGAGGCAGCATCATGATGTGAAGCACGGTGGAGGCAGCATCATGATGTGAAGCACGGTGGTGGCAGCATCATGATGTGAAGCATGGTGGTGGCAGCAACATGATGTGAAGCACGGTGGTGGCAGCAACATGATGTGAAGCACGGTGGTGGCAGCAACATGATGTGAAGCACGGTGGTGGCAGCAACATGATGTGAAGCACGGTGGTGGCAGCAACATGATGTGAAGCACGGTGGTGGCAGCAACATGATGTGAAGCATGATGGTGGCAGCATCATGATGTGGGGGTTATCAATGGAAATCAGAGTTAGTGTGAAGGTCAGAAAGTGTGAAGGACGTGACTACAGTGAAGGCATCGTCCTGACATTGAAGAACGATGAGAAATATTCAAACACAACAACCATCTGAAGCACCTGAAGAGGAAACTACAGACTGAAAACACGTTAAATCCTCAATATTCAGCCAAAATATTTCACATATTTGGTTGCTTTGGTACCAAATTAAAAAAAATAATTGAACAAAATTTGAGATGGTGCAGCAACATATTTCCATGAATCCTGTCTGTCCTGACATGGACCAACCTCAGAGATCAAAGACGATGAAGAAATCTGAAGAAGAACTCAAAGAAAAAGGTTTTTTTTTATCTGATCAGAGTCTCTGTTCTGGACACCTGATGACTAATTCAGGTGGAGGAGGTGCAGCAGGAACTAATTAAGAGTCAAACGGCTGCAGAGTCAGAGCTAAAGTTGCAGGACGGAAACAAACCAGTAGGACAGAGATGGACTCTCAGCTGACTGTAAGTACCTGCACAGGTAGACTGGGTCGTTTTTTAAAAGAAATACTAAAGGTGTTTGCTTTAAAAATTACAAGAAAGGTTCATCATGCGGCTGAAAAGCTGAGTAGAATTTATCATCTGCTGCAGGATCAGTTAAAGATAAAACAGTAAATTTAACATTTAATTACTTGATGTTGAATTATGATTTCATTTTAAAAACACTGTAAATTAAATGTATGTTGAATTTGTGTTCACTTTTTCCTCTCATTTTTGCAGCATTGTTGATTTTGGACGTCAAATTCCTCAACCAAAATCAATCGAAACCATAAAAAACTACTTCTATTTAAGCATTTGTTGACTTTCTGTTTATATTTTAGCCCATAAATCAAAAATTTAATGTATTTTCTCATCCAACTCAGCATTTAGATTTTTTTTCAGTAGTTTAGGCATATTTCATACCTCTGTTGGTGTTTAATGAGCTAAAACACAAACAGTTTATTGGAAATCTCTTTAAATAATCGACTGATGCTTGCGTTGGTTGGCTGGCTGACTGACTAAAAGCCAAAGCAGCGTCTGGATGTTATCAAACCAGAACATCTGAAGACAATACAAGTCAGAATTCATTGAGAGCAAAAACCAATTAAATGTTTTAATCAGATAAAGGAGTGAAGGTTAAGCTGTGGACATGCCAAGAACATGCCAAGAACACGCCAAGAGAGATGAATTTAAAGAGCTCAGTGACTACTAGACGTTTGTAGTCACTGCTGTTGTTTATTAATTAGTAAAAATATCTGACATCTCAACCTGACATTCCTCTGTACCTCTATGGAGATATTCCATTAAAAACCAGCCGTTTCCATCTACAATAGTCATTTACCACATTAACAATGTCTACACTGGATTTATCATTCATTTAATGTGATCTTCATTGGAAAAAAATGATTTTCTTTCAAAAATAAGGACATTTCTAAATGACCCTGAACTTTTGAATGGTAGGGTATAAATATATAATGAAATTGATAATATATAATCGATTGATAATATATACTCACCGGCCACTTTATTAGGTACACCTGTTCAATATCTGATCAGCCAATCACATGGCTGCAACTCAATGCATTTATTCATGTGGATGTGATCAAAACAACCTGCTGAAGTTCAAACTAAGCATCAGAACGGAGAAGAAAGAGGATTTAAGGGACTTTGAACGTGGCATGGTTGTTGGTCTGAGTGTTTCACAAACTGCTGATCTACTGGGATTTTCACCAACAACCATCTCCAGGGTTTACAGAGAATGGGCCCAAAAAGAGAAAACATCCAGTGATCAGCTTGTTGATGTGAAGGTCAGAGGAGAACAGACAGACTGGTTGGAGGTGATAGAAAGGCAACAGTAACTCTAATAACCGCCGGTTACAACCAAATAATGCAGAATATGGTACTCTGAACCACAACACGTCCAACCTAGAAGAAGATGTTCTGCAGCAGCAGAAGACCACACCAGGTTCCTGTCAGCTGAGAACAGAAACTGAGGCTACAATTTACGCAGACTCACCAAAACTAGACAATAGAAGATTGGAAAAATATTGCCTGTCTGATGAGTCTCCATTTCAGCTGCAACATTCAGATGATAAACGACATGAAAGCATGGATCCATAAAATTAGAAAAGTTAGAAAAAAATTTGACAAAAAACAACAAAAAATACAAAATTACCAAAAATTTGGCGTGAAAACAATGAAAGATTGAAAATGACAAACAATAACAAAAAGATTGATGAAAATTTGACAAAAAACAAACATTGAACAAAAATTAGATAAACCAACAAAAATATTGAAAATGCGAAAAATTAGACAAAAAAAAAAACCAAAGCAAAAATTAAAATGACAAATTAAACAACAAGATTGAAAATGACACCATAAAGCATGGATCCATCCTGCCTCCTCCCAACAGTTCAGGCTGCTGCTGGTCTAATGGTGTGGAGGATGTTTCCTTAGCAACGGATCCTGGTTTAAACTCCATAGCCTACCTGAGTGTTGCTGCTGACCATCTCCATCCCAAAATGACCACAGTGGACCATCTTCTGATGCTACTTCTAGCAGGACAATGTTCCATGTCACAAAGCTCAGATCATCTCAAACTCCTTTCTTGAACATGACAATAAGTTCTCTGTACTCCGATGGCCTCCACAGTCACCAGATCTCCATCCAGTAGAACCTCTGGGATGTGGTGGAACTGGAGATTGAATCATGGATCAAATCTGCAGCAGCTGCGTGATGCTATCATGTCAACATGGACCAAAACCTCTGAGGAATGTTTCCAACACCGTGCTGAAAGTATGTCACCAAGAATTAAGGCAGTTCTGAAAGAAGTGGGTCCAACCTTTTAGTAGCAAGGTGTGCCTAATAAAGTGGCCAGTGGTTGTAAGTGTTTGATTTTGTGGCTGTTATAAACTGGGACCATACCAAGGCTTTAGATCGGTTGTTTAAGAATATTTACTTTTATTTTACTGCTGCCTCAGATCTCTTACTGTACATAAATACAATGAAATAAATGGATTTCTGTGAGATTTAGTAGCAGCTCTTTGATTGTTTATAAATGCAGCTGTAACCCTTCATGTTATTATAAATGTTTATTTTAGTCGTTTTAAAAACAGTTTGAGGCTTCAGGAATCAGCCGATCATCTGGATCCTCCACCAGACATAAACCAGGTGTAGCGTTGCTCAGCCCTACAGGTAACTAATCTCAACTCACCTGTCTGGTCGGCGGTGTTGTCTGTCGGACGGACGTCTGCTGTCACCACGGTAACTGTCGTCGGGGGAAACCGCCTCCTCCGGGCTTCCGTCCTCTGAGAACATGTAATTACCTGAAACACGACCCGACGTCTTCCTCTGTTCGCAGGGGAGGATGGGAGCTCGACACCTGTCGCAGATTCAGGAGGAGTCAGACAGCCGAGAGCACAGGTAAGAGTCCAGGTAACACTACAGGTGACAGTAGTACAGGTAAGAGTACAGGTAACACTGCAGGTAACAGTAGTACAGGTAAGAGTACAGGTAACACTACAGGTAACAGTAGTACAGGTAAGAGTCCAGGTAACACTACAGGTAACAGTAGTACAGGTAAGAGTCCAGGTAACACTACAGGTGACAGTAGTACAGGTAAGAGTACAGGTAACACTACAGGTGACAGTAGTACAGGTAAGAGTACAGGTAACACTGCAGGTAACAGTAGTACAGGTAAGAGTACAGGTAACACTACAGGTAACAGTAGTACAGGTAAGAGTCCAGGTAACACTACAGGTGACAGTAGTACAGGTAAGAGTACAGGTAACACTGCAGGTAACAGTAGTACAGGTAACACTACAGGTGACAGTAGCCCAGGTAAGAGTACAGGTAACACTGCAGGTGACAGTAGTACAGGTAAGAGTCCAGATAACACTACAGGTGACAGTAGTACAGGTAAGAGTACAGGTAACACTGCAGGTAACAGTAGTACAGGTAACACTACAGGTGACAGTAGCCCAGGTAAGAGTACAGGTAACACTGCAGGTGACAGTAGTACAGGTAAGAGTCCAGATAACACTACAGGTGACAGTAGTACAGGTAAGAGTCCAGGTAACACTACAGGTGACAGTAGTACAGGTAAGAGTCCAGGTAACACTACAGGTGACAGTAGTACAGGTAAGAGTCCAGGTAACACTACAGGTGACAGTAGTACAGGTAAGAGTCCAGGTAACACTACAGGTAACAGTAGTACAGGTAAGAGTCCAGGTAACACTACAGGTAACAGTAGTACAGGTAAGAGTCCAGGTAACACTACAGGTGACAGTAGCCCAGGTAAGAGTACAGGTAACAGTAGCACAGGTAAAGATACAGGTAACACTGCAGGTAACAGTAGTACAGGTAACAGTACAGCTAACAGTACAGATAGTAGTAAAAGTAGGAAAATGATAGCTAAAAATAATCTATTCAATAGTTAGCTAAAACTAGATAGCTGAAAGTAATGTATGAAATAGCTAAGCCTAAATAGTGTGCTAAAAATAATGTATTTGTTAGCTAAGGCTAAATAGTTAACCAAAACTAAGTAGTTAGCTAAAAGTAACGTAATAAATAGCTAGCTAAAAGTATTCTTTTAAATAGCTAGCTAAGACTAAATGGTTAGCCAGATGTAATGTATGAAATAGCTAAAACTAAGTAATTAGCTAAAAGTAATGCATGAAATAATTAGCTAAAACTAAATAGTTAGCTAATGTTTTAAATAGTTAGCTAAGGCTAAATAGTTAGCCAAATGTAATGTATTAAATAGTTCGCTAAAGCTAAATAGTTAGCTAAAACTAAGTAATTAGCTAAAAATAATGTATGAAATAGTTAACTAAAACTACATAGTTAGCTAAGATTATTAGCTTAAAGTTGTGGAATATACCATTAGCTTAAAGTTAAAGCTAAAATGAATCAATGCCAGGTTAAAAGTACCCGATTAAACGGCTAGCTAACATTAAATAGTGAAAAGTAATTAGCTTTAAGTATTTGATTAACCAATGAGCTAAAGGTCTGGTCTCCTGCTGGTCTTCAACAGATACTGCAGCATCTATTTGAAGACACATTTTGGTTTTGTCTCATTTCAGACTCATTTTTAGACTTGTTTTGGAGCATCTTGGAAAACCTTACATAGTTCTGGGTCGATTTTGTGTCGTTTTAGACTAATGATAGACTGGTTTCAGATGTTTTTCACTGGGTTTAGAATATCTTGGAGATCTTTCCACAGCTCCTCTTTTGAACTTGGTTTTGGACTGGTTTCCACTTGTGTTAAAATAGTTTTACGCTGGGTTTTAACTGGTTTTGCAGTATCTATTTGAACGTAATGCCACAGCTTCAATGTTAACTGTTCTTGAAGCATTCTGGAGAGGTTGGGCATGTTTTGTACTGTTGTCCTGTCATTTTAGGCAGATTTTTGACTAGTTTTAAATTGATTTTCTGCAGGTTTTATAGACATCTTGGAGAGCTTCTCGTAGCTCATCTTTTGGACAGGTTTGCACTCATTTAGGCAGGTTTTCTGTTGGTTTTGTCTCATTGTAAATTGATTTTACACTGGTTTTCTGTTGCTTTTCAACTAGTTTTGCTGCATGATGTTAAAGAACTTTCTACAACTTCTCTTTTTGGCAAATTTTGAACTGGTTTTTAATCATATTAGACTCTTTTAGGCAGGTTTTGAACGGGTTTTTCCATTATTTTATCCTCTTTTTGGCAGGTTTTACATCAATCTTTAATCATTTTAGACTGTTTAGGCAGGTTAGGTACTGGTTTTGTACTGGTTTTAGACAGGTTTTGAGCTGTTTCTCAGCAGGTTTTTGAGTATTTCAGAGAAATTCCCAACTTCAGTCTGTGTTTTCTGTCTCTGTGGAGGCTGATAAAGATCTTTCAGACTCTGGCTGGACGTCTGGATTATGGTGTCGACGTTGCAGACGAAGCTAAACATCTACAGTTAATAAAGTGTTGTGTGTGTGATGCTAAACATTTAGCTAATATCGTGATAAAACCTGGTATGGAAACACTGCTGCTGTGAGGAACTGGAAACTCCGATCAGTCTGATAAAGGTGATACTTTCCACCGAAGCACGACCTTGGTGGACGGATACGTTACCAAGACCAGACTGTAAACAAATCTGAATGGAAACGGCTTTAATGGGAGTGTGTTAGTGTTGGTGTGTGTTAGTGTTGGAGTGTGTTGGTGTGTGTTAGTGTTGGAGTGTGTTGGTGTGTGTTAGTGTTGGAGTGTGTTGGTGTTAGTGTATGTAAGTGTTGAAGTGTGTTAGTGTTGGAGTGTGTTAGTGTTAGTGTGTGTTAGTGTTGGTGTGTGTTAGTGTTGGGGTGTGTTGATGTTGGTGTGTGTTAGCGTTGGAGTGTGTTGGTGTGTGTTAGTGTTGGTGTGTGTTAGTGTTGGAGTGTGTTAGTGTTAGTGTGTGTTCGTGTTGGAGAGTGTTGGTGTGTGTTAGTGTTGGTGTGTGTTAGTGTTGGAGTGTGTTGGTGTGTGTTAGTGTGTGTTAGTGTTAGAGTGTGTTAGTGTTGGAGTGTGTTAGTGTCAGTGTGTGTTAGTTATGGAGTGTGTTGGTGTGTGTTAGTGTTGGTGTGTGTTAGTGTTGGAGTGTGTTGGTGTTAGTGTGTGTTAGTGTTGGTGTGTGTTAGTGTTGAAGTGTGTTAGTGTTGGAGTGTGTTAGTGTTAGTGTGTGTTAGTGTTGGAGTGTGTTGGTGTGTGTTAGTGTTAGGGTGTGTTGGAGTGTGTTAGTGTTGGAGTGTGTTAGTGTTAGTGTGCATTAGTGTTGGAGTGTGTTAGTGTTGTGTGTGTTAGTGTTGGAGTGTGTTGGTGTTAGTGTGTGTTAGTGTTGGAGTGTGTTAGTGTTAGTGTGTGTTAGTGTTGGTGTGTGTTAGTGTTGGAGTGTGTTAGTGTGTGTTAGTGTTGGAGTGTGTTAGTGTTGGTGTGTGTTAGTGTTGGTGTGTGTTAGTGTTGGAGTGTGTTAGTGTGTGTTAGTGTTGGAGTGTGTTAGTGTTGGTGTGTGTTAGTGTTAGTGTGTGTTAGTGTTGGAGTGTGTTAATATTGGTGTGTGTTAATGGTGGTGTGTGTTAGTGTTAGTGTGTGTTAGTGTTGGTGTGTGTTAGTGTTGGAGTGTGTTGGTGTGTGTTAGTGTTGGTGTGTATTAGTGTTGGTGTGTATTAGTGTTGGTGTGTGTTAGTGTTGGAGTTAGTGTGTGTTAGTGTGTGTTAGTGTTAGTGTGTGTTAGTGTTGGAGTTTGTTGGTGTGTGTTAGTGTTGGTGTGTGTTAATGTTGTTGTCTGTTAGTGTTGGTGTCTGTTAATGGTGGTGTGTGTTAATGTTGGAGTGTGTTAATGTTGGTGTGTGTTAGTGTTGGAGTGTGTTAATGTTGGTGTGTTGGTCACAGCTGATCAGGTGGAACTTAAACACCTCACTTTCTCTTCCAGCTCCTTCGTGGTGCGTTCAGGTGCAGCAGAGGCGGAGCGGCAGGACGCTGGTTCATCCTCTGAGGATCCGAACGACCAGAAGAAGAATCTGGACGACAACCAGAGTCTTCTGGAGGAGGTGAGGAGATAAAAGCTGAGAAACTACGCCACCTAGAGGCCATAAAGACACACTGAGCAGCTGCAGCAGGAAATATGGAAGATGATGAGGGTCATATTTAATATTTTGGTGTTAATTATTCCAGATAAATTGACTGTAAGTGTTTTTAATTATTTCAACATTGTTGGAGATCCCATTCAACATGGTGAAACATCTTTCTACAGCTAGCAGAGGCTTGAAACATGGAAATAGTTAAATATCTGTAATACGAGGAGACAAAATAAGCACAAAGAAATAAAATTTAGTTCCAAAAATTGAACAAAATGACACAAATGACACAAAATTATACAAAAGAGACAGAAAATACCAAAAACAAGATTAAAAAATGGCACAAATTACAAATTACACAAATGAGACACAAAAAGATAAAAACTAAACACAGAACTCAATAAAATGAGGCGAAAAAACAAAACCAAGACAAAAAAATGACAGAAATCAGCTAAAATTATGACAAAATGACACAAATGAGACACAAAAAGATAAAAACAGAACCAAAATGATACAAAATAGAAACGAGACACAGAACTCAACAAAACGAGACCAAAAAATGACACAAAATTATAAATGACACAGAAAATAACTAAACCAAGTTTCAAAAAAATGACACAAAATAACAAAAAAAGATTTTAAGAAATGAAACAAGGCAGCAAAGTCTAAGAAAAAAATAACAAAAACAAAATGCCAAAGGGTTTAAAACAGACCCAAAATGACTCGACACAATAAACCCACACATTACACAAATAAGACACAATTTTACAAAAACAAGATTAAAAAAATGACACAAAACAGCAAAAAGTAAGACAAAATAACACGAGTAAGACAGAAAATAACACAAACAAACACAAAAAGACAAGAAACAGACTCAAAATTATGCAACTGATACAGAAAATAACAAAAACAAGTTAAAAAATGACACAAAACAGCAAAAGTTAAGACAAAATAAATCAAACATTAAATAAGACTTTTATTTAAAAATTTGTCTGATTCTATATTTTATAATTTTATGGCTGGAATCGTCAATATAAACTGATCTAAATGTAACTGATTCCAGCAGTAAATTAATGCATTAATAATAATAAATAAATCTCCTGCTCCCCCTGGTGGCGACATCTGGAACTACCTGATCAGATAAACGCTGATTTTATTTTTGGTTTTTTTTTCCAGCTGACTCAGATCGAGGCGGAGCTCCGGGAGTCTGTCCGTTTGGACGTCGAGCGACAACAAGAAGCTGAATTTCTCCGTCAGCAAGAAAACAAACTGCAGAGACAAAACCTGTGTTACCTGAGTCTGAGCCAGAGAGTCGGAAAGTACGAAAAACCCCAAATATACACCTCAAATTATTAAAATTTCCTACATAGACCTTCCCTTAGATTTCACTGTCAAATTACACAATATTTACTACATTTAAATCAACAAAAATCAAATTATTTTACAGATATTCACTATTATTTGAAGGAAAAATGTGTATGTTAAAGTTTAAAAGATACATTTTTAAACTGTTATTTTAAGAATTTACCTGTTTGGTTAAACCACAGATAATATGAAATTAAAAAGAAAAACAAATTATTATTTACATTTTAATTTGTAAGAAAAATGAGGCAAAACTGTAAATGATGTCAAAAATCTGTAGTTTAATAAATAATAACTTGTTCTTTTCACCAAAAAATCTAACTATTTTACAGATATTTGCTGTTTTTTCACTGAAAGTAATAAATAACTAGCTAAAAGTAATAGTTATAAGTAATAAATAGTGAGCAAAACGTCATAGTTAGCTAAAAGTAATAGTTATAAGTAATAAATAGTGAGCTAAATGTAGTAAATAGCTAAAAGTAATAAATAGCTAAAAGTAGTAAATAGTTAGCTAAAAGTAGTAAATAGTTAGCTAAAAGTGGTAAATAGCTAGCTAAAAGTAGTAAATAGTTAGCTAAAAGTAGTAAATACTTCGCTAAAAGTAGTAAATAGCTAGCTAAAAGTAGTAAATAGTTAGCTAAAAGTAGTAACTAGCTAGCTAATAGTAGTAAATAGTTAGCTAAAAGTAATAAATAGCTAGCCAAAAGTAGTAAATAGTTAGCTAAAAGTAATAAATAGCTAACTAAAAGTTGTAAATGGCTAGCTAAAACGAGACACGAAATGACAAAAATGAGACAAAAAATGCTAAAAATGACAAAAATGAGACACAAAACGACAAAAATTAGACAAAAAAATGACAAAAAAGAGACAAAAAATGACAAAGAAGCTCTTTCGTGTTGACTTCTCCACCAGACCCTGGGTCAGCAGCTACTTCAGGAGGTTTCCAATGCACATCTACTGTCTTCCTGTCCAGGCAGCCAATCAGAAGGGACGGAGGCGGGGCCAGACTAGGAGGAAATGATCATAAATCACTAATAAGGAAATATATTTATGTATTAATAAACCTTATCATCTTGGCTATATCACATTGGATATCTCACTAGCAATTTGTTGCAGTGAAGTCAGAACGTTATAATTTTTATTTTCAGTTCCTTAATTTATTTCATTTTTTGTTAACTTAAAAAAACAAAATTGAATGAATTTTCCTACCTTTAAGAAGAACGTTTCAGCTTTGCAGAGCTTACTCAGGACATTTTTGGAACAAACAGCTGGGCTATGATTAAAAAAAATCAACATAAACCAAAAAAATTGAGACCGATGTGAGTAATTTTGGGCTTAAATATGTGTTTAAAGTTTAGAAAACATTGTTGGGGTGCCTCCCTGTTGGCGTCGCCGGGCCCCACCACACTATCCATTTTTACCCTCTGGACTCACATCGGGTCCCGGCTCCGATTTCCTCTGACCGGCTCCCGGTGGCGGCCTGCCTTGTGATGGGCTGGTTGCCGCCCCTTCGGTGGGCCGCTTGGCCCCTGTGTCTGGCTTCCTGGCTGTGTGGGGCCGTTGGCCCCCTCGGGGGAGGGAGAGGGGGTGGGGTTGGGCGGATCGGGTGGTGGGGTGGGGGGTTTGGTGGGGGCTGGGGTGGGCGGGGTTGGGGTTTGGGTGGCGGGTGGGTCCTCGTGCCCCGGGCCGCCTGGGTCGGTCTGGGCGCGCTGGGGGTGTCGGTAGCTGCTCCCTCTTGTTCTCCGGGTTTGCGTCGTTCACGGTGGCCCCGGTGGCTCTCTGGGGGCGCCGCCCTGTGGCTCCTACGGCCCGGGGGGAGGGGTGCCCTGTTAGCTTGGCCCTGCCTTGCCGTGATTGCTGTTCTGGGCTTCCGGGTCCTTCACACTTGCATGTTTGATCAGGTCTCGCCAGCTACCGCCGAGTCCCATTTCAGCGAATGAAGGACCCACCAGAATGTGCTGAGAATCTCTCCAGAGTCTCTACCCTAAACTCATTCTCTCTTGCACTAGTATCCTCTTCTGGCCTATTCTATTCTATTCTACACTATCAAGACATCCACAACTATGGTGCTCAGTACCGTTTGCTTAATTATTTATTTATTGTATCTCTTTCTCTTTTCTGCTGGTTTGGATTTCTTTTCTTTTTTTCAAAATTTTTTTTATTTTTTTATTTTTTTTTTAAATTGATTGACAGTTAGTAGTTGGGAATAACACACCACCTTACTATCTTTAATTGCAATAGCACCGCCTGTTAATTTCTATCCCTGTTCATCCTGTTCATCCTGTTCGTCCTGTTCGTCCTGTTCGTCCTGTCCAGTCTTTGTTTCCCCCACACATCACTGAGGTGTAGCACTGCCCTCCCTGGCTTATAATAGGGAATTCTAATAAAGAATATCTGCTTAGCTTTCAGGGAGGGCTGGTGATGGTCACACACATGCACTAAATATTAAAATATTTGGCTGCAAGACTAAAATATGCATCGATCTCATACAATGTTGACTCCCCTTTTGTGGAGTTAAACAATGAGAACAAATGCAGACAAAAAAAAAAAAAGAAAACATTGTTAAATAGTAAAACTGACTGTAATCAAACTGCTTCTTGCTGCTCTGCTTCATTCTCTTCATGATTTTTACCCTAAGATGTATGGAGTCACAGGAGTGCCACAATAAAATCTGTTAAAAAGTAAGGAAATAAATGTATAAATATAAAGAGAAATAAATAATAAGTCTGTTTAAAAATAAGGAAATAAATGTGTTAATATAAAGAGATAAATAATAAATCTGTTAAAAAATAAGGAAATAAATGTAAATATAAAGAGAAATAAATAAACAAAAAGATAAATTTTGTCTTTGCTTTTCACTTTTCACTTTTTTTAACTTTTATTTTTCCATTTTGTCATTGCCTTTCCCGCTTTGCATTTGCTTTTACTTGATGGACTGAGCTGTCAATCAAATGGCTCTGGGCGGGGCTTTCTGTCCAGGTGAGTAGTCAATTCCTGATCACAGGATTCCTGCCTGACGCCAGCTCCTAGCATGGCTAAAGTATATATATATATATATATATATATATATATATATATATATATATATATATATATATATATATATATATATATATATATATATATATATATATATATATATAAATAATATGTGTGTGTGTGTGTATTTGTTCTTTTATTTTTTTCTCTTTATATTTACACATTTATTTCCTTATTTTTTAACATTTATATTTTATTGTGGCACTCCTGTGACTCCATAAAGGCTCTAAAAAAATTGATGCCCTCTGAACGCAGCATCACGGTTTTACGTCATTGCGTCACTGCGTCGTCCAGCCCTTCTTCTGTGAGCGTGCGCGGCTACATCCCCGAAACACAGACATCATGGTGAGATTCTGCTTCTATTTACCCCGTTTTTAAAAAAGATAAACCGGTTAAAACCTAAAGTTTCACGTCTAAATGTGTCCGAACGCCCGTAGACTCTTTAAAACGGCATCTAAACGTCTCGTGTCGTTTTTTTTTTGCCCGTTTAGCCTCCTGTTAGCATAGCGGTGCTAACCGGCGAGCAGCACATGGGCAGAGAATGAGCTAACGGCTAAGCTAGCGGCTCTATTGTGTCTGTTTAGCTGATTATACTGAGTTATAAAGCTGTAGTTTCTGCTGCAGTGAACGTTAACCTAACTTTTATAGGTTTACTTGCTGCTGTCTGTTTGTTCTAGTTCCTCGAAGTTAGCCTGTTAGCATGCTAGCCTAGCCTGTCAGTGGGGCTTTGTGGCTGTCAGAGGAACAAATCAGCAATTATAGAAATCCGTGAATAATTAGCGTGTAAATAATGAACAGAAAACACGAGTGAGGCGACAAACTGTTTATGTTTTAAGCGAACTTCACCACTCAGCGCAGGTTTTATCAGTTTTTGTGTTTTTATAATACTTTCTTATTAAAGTCTCTAAAAGCTTCTAGCGGTTTCCAGGGGGGCGGGGCGCCGCTGCTGCTGCTGCCTTCAGGGCGGCTCGGAATAAATAGTTCTGTCCACGCCCAGAGTCTGGGAAGGATGATTTTAACTGCTGAAGGTGCTTTAAAGCACAAAATGACTAAAAATCTGTCCAAAATGTGTAAAAAAAATTCCAAAATGACTAAAACTCTTTGTAAATGATCCCAAAAGATGTCTATAATGATTAAAGATCTGTCCAAATTGTCTCAAAAAATGTCCAAAATGATTAAATTTCTGTCCAACATGTCTAAAATGAGTAAAGATTTGTCCAAATTGTCTCAACCAATTCTAAAATGACTAAAAGTCCTTTTAAATTATCTCAAAAAATGTCTAAACTGACTGAAAATCTGTCCAAATTGTCTTTAAATGTCCAAAATGACAAATAATCTCTCCAAATTGTCTCAAAAAATGTCCAAAATGATTAAATATCTCTCTAAAATGACTAAATACATGTCCAGATTGTCTTTCAATGTTCTGGTTTGTTCCTTCTTATATGGCAGTAAAGTGAAAATCTTTGGGTTGTGGATAAAACCAGTGATTTTCCATCTTGAATTTTGGTGCTGTTTATACATATTGCAAGTAATAATACAAGTTAGCTGCTTGCTTTTGTAATAAATTAAAGCTGCAATGACTAATTGAGGAAGTGGGGGTTTTGTTTAAAGGTTCAGGTTCTATATTTCACTTTAGCGACTCGATATTTAAAATTTTTCATTGTTAACTGCAGAATCATGATAGAAGTTCAGTCGCCCTTTCATTTTATTAACTGATTAATACTAATAAACTAATACCAGATCAATTCAGATTTACCCTTATTCTAAAAAAAAACACTGACTATAAACTAGGGCCCGACCGATTTGGATTTTTTGAGGCTGATTACAGTATTTGGAAGAACAAGATACTGATAACCGATTAATCAGGCGATTAATTTGAAAAATATATAATGAATAAAATAACCTCTTTTTTGGTCCCTTAATGCTACAACAAAAAAGATGTGCATTACAGGCAGAACATTTTACTGTTTTAATACTTTGTCCTTTAGTATTTCTTTAACTTTACAACAGAAAGGAATTTTCAAGTACAAAAACATGCAACAAAGCATTAAACCTCTGGGAAATTATAGAACCTTAAAAAAGAGTCGATCTATAAATGAAAATACAGGGTGTCCCAAAAAACTTGAAATAATTTTATAAGCAATTATCTTGAAAACTACTGAGTCTAGCTCAATGAAATTGAACAGTTTAGGTGTTGAACATCATCAGTTTATTATGGGACCCATTTCATAAGTGTTCAATATGTGCACCGCCTGTGACGCGTCACGCTGCACAGTCTGGGGTGACTCTGTGCATATTCCAAGATGCAATGTGACTTCTCTTTGTGAGTGGACGGCATGGCTCAACCTGACAACAGAACACAAATAAAACATTAAATATAAAATCTTGATCTGCTTCTATACATTCTGTGAAAATTTGAGGTTATTTCAACAAGAATTACCAAAATTATTGGCCTGCGAAATGATGTCAAATTTTTGGGGACACCCTGTACATCTGGTCTGGTACTTGTAGTTGCTGCAGATTAGAGGTAGGTTATAGTACAGGTGGAGTTCCTGTAAAACATTATTTCTGCAGCCCTCTGATGCTCTTTAACATTAAATCACATTTTCTCTACTCCATTATTTTCTTTGCTATGAAGTCAGGACTCATATGAACCAAAATAAAAACAGAGATCCTTTCTCAGATGTAAAACATGTCGTCTTTGACAGCATTTTAAATCTATATATGTTCCTCCATAACAACACAGTGAGTTGTGTTCCAGTCTGGGTCACGTTCTAGGATTTTCTGACAGTAAAACTCAGAGTGACATCATGATGGTTGCTGCAGACAGACAGTGATATTCATCATTTTACTGAATAAACCTCCTCTCCTCTGGGTTCACATCCTCCTCTTTAAATGATCCTCAATAGCAGCTGACAGAGTGATGAACGCTCGTTCTGGACGAGCAGATATTTTGTACACTTACATTATTTCTGCAGTTACTTACTGGCTTTAAGCTGTTAGCTAACGCTATGCTAGGTTATTGCTAACATAAACAGACAGGAAGTAACTTAAGCTAGGTTAGCACAACTTTAGCAATGTAAATGAAAAGCATGTACAATGCAACGAAGCCATGACACATGGCAAAGAGAGTTAAACTGAAACGGGAGACATGCTGAGTCATTGTTTATTTCACAATGTGGTTCTAAACTTACCTATCGGCTCCGCCCACTCCTGTAGTTTCCTGGCTGTAGTTTACTCCTGGACATTACTGAGAAGACAGCAGTGAGGACGGAGGACAAAATGGAGTCAGAGCTCCATGTATTGGACAAACGGGACATCATTCAACGACATTTACTGTTTTATGAGAAATTAAGAATATGTCGGTGTATAAAACTCTGGCTGGTGATGATTGCTTTGAAAAGGGCTATAATCGGCTGGCTGATAAATCAGTCGGGTCCTACTGAACACCTTTAAAATCTATGAATATTTTACTGCAGAGCTTCTAGACTGAACTACAGTCGTCGTAGCTGAAAGAAGTTCATCAGCGGCCAAATGAGTCGTAGGATGTGAAGACTGTTATAATTCGACTTTTAAACTCCAAAAACTGCCATTTATTGTGTTATAGGACATCTACAGTTGTTGAAAACTAACCAGATACTCACGTCTGTGTATTTATGAGCCGTTGTGTTTGTTGTTTTGTGTATAAGTGTTTGTTTTGTTTGTTCGTAGGCGTCCCTATCGATGGCTCCGGTCAACATCTTCAAACATGGAGCAGATGAAGAGAAAGCTGAGACGGCTCGACTGGTGGGTTTGACTCTCTGTAATCAATTAGATGTTTTTCTGTGTTTCTTTAACTTTGTGTTTTCTCTGCAGTCCTCCTTCATCGGTGCCATCGCCATCGGAGACCTGGTGAAGAGCACTCTGGGCCCAAAGGGGATGGTGAGACTTTAACTGGTTCCTGTTGAGTATTTGAGAGAGAAAATATAATAAAAAGGCTCCAAATCTCGTTTTGTAGGAGTTATCGTCTGTTTTCACTCATCTTTACCAGAGTTGGAAATCCACACATTAAAACATCTTGTAATCGAATCTTCTTCCGTCTGTTCAGGATAAGATTCTTCTCGGTGGTGGAAAAGGCGGTTCGGTGACGGTGACCAACGACGGAGCTACAATCCTGAAGGCCATTGGAGTGGACAACCCGGCCGCCAAAGTCCTGGTTGGTGAGTGAAGACCAATATCTACATGTGTTGGATGAATTTGAAAGTTGTAGTGAACTTAACGCAAAGTTAAAGCTGTTTTCTGTCAGTTTACAGACTGAAAAAGTGCAGAAAATTTACAGTAAAACCTGATTTAATGCTGTTAGAATCTATTTGTGTGACACGTTTCCACCCAGTGATTCATAAAGAAGAAGTTGAGGTTAACCGGAGTTTAAAATAAACTAATGTTGGGTTTATTTTTGATCTAGTTCACAGAATCGTTAACAGATCTGTTGGTGAACCTTTTAGTCTATCTTTGTTATTTTTTGTTTTTATTAGCAAACAGCTGAAAGTTTACCCAGAATACACTTTTTAAAGTTATCTTTGGCCCCAGACCATCGCATTCCCACCTCCGTGCTTCACTGTCAGGACTATACATTCACTGGTAGTCAGAAAAGACACAAAAGAAAAAAAATTGACACAAAACAACCACAAATAGACACAAAACATCCAGAAGTAGACTCAAAACAACCAGAAATAGACACACAACAACCAGAAATAGACACAAAACTACCAGAAATAGACACAAAACTACCAGAAATAGACACAAAACTACCAGAAATAACAAAACGAAGTACTTCATTACATAAAGTTACTGTTGATAAAGAACCAGCTGATTCTGAGGAGCTTTGGGAGGAACTTCATCATGTTTGGGTGATTTTCTAACGTTAATTTAACCGTGTGTTTCTGTTGTCAGACATGTCGAAGGTTCAGGACGATGAAGTCGGAGACGGGACGACCTCCGTCACGGTTCTGGCTGCCGAGCTGCTGAGGGTAAAAATCAGTTTTTAGGGTTTAAGAGTCTCTCAGGAAGCAGAAGAAACGGAACATTAATGGTTCGTTGTTCCCGTTGCAGGAGGCCGAGCTGCTGATCGCCAAGAAGATCCATCCTCAGACCGTCATCTCCGGCTGGAGGAAGGCGACTCAGGCGGCCAGAGAGGCTCTGAGGGAGGCAGCCGTCGACCACAGGTGAGAATCCAGAGACAAACATCAGCTCTGTCCCTGTCAGGAGTTTCCTTTTTCAGATTGTTGGATTTAAAAAAAGCGACATTTGTTGACGTTAACGCTTGATTTAAGGAACTGATGTCCATTTTGAGCAGATGTTTTCTGGTCCAAACGGTTAGTTCTTCATCAGAAATATAATAAAAAATAAAGGGTTAGGGTGTAAATTCCACCAGCTGCCATTTCCACGCCCTCAGCCTTATTGGGAGCATTTTGACAGCTTTTGATCACCCATGACTGGAGTACATCCTAGACAAATTTCAGCTTTCTTCCAGATTGTCTCAAAAACTGTCCAATATGACTAAAAATCTGTCCAAAATGTCTAAAATGACTAAAAATCTGTCCAGATTGTCTCAAAAAATGTCCAAAATGACTAAAAATCCATCCAAATTGTCTCAAAAAATGTCCAAAATGGCTAAAAATCTGTCCAAAATGTCTTTGTCTCAGAATGTCCAAAACGACTAAAGATCTGTCCAGATTGTCTTTAAATGTCTCAAAAATGGCTAAAGGTCCAAATTGTTTCAAAAAATGCCCACAATGGCTAAAAGTCTGCCCATATCGGGCATTTGGGCAGATTTTTAGCAGATGAAGACAGCTGGTTCTCAGACCTTGTTACAGATGCTACCTTACCTGGTGGTTGTTCTTTAAACTCTACCCTAAACGGCTTAATGTTAATGCTGCTTCCTGGTTGGTCTCTGTAGCAACGAGCCGGCCCGTTTCCAGGAGGACCTGCTGAACATCGCCAGGACGACGCTGTCCTCCAAGCTGCTGACTCACCACAAAGACCACTTCTCCCAGCTGGCCGTGGACGCCGTCATGAGGCTGAAGGGATCCGGGAACCTGGAGGCCATCCACGTCATCAAGAAGCTGGGCGGCAGCCTGACCGACTCCTACCTGGACGAAGGTGAGCTCATAGCACTAGCGCTGGTTTCTGATTGGCCGCTGGGCTGCAGTACAGAAAGAATTAATCTGACAACAAGAGTGCCAATGATGCTGAGTTTTCCTTTATCCAGGTTTCCTATTGGACAAGAAGATCGGAGTGAACCAACCGAAGAGGCTGGAGAACGCCAACATCCTGATCGCCAACACCGGCATGGACACCGACAAGATCAAGGTACAAAATACACAGTAGCATGTAGTAGTACACAAAATACTACTACTGGTTAACCTGGAAACTACACACTAAACATCTACTGCAGCATCTTTACAAACACAACCAGTTGTTTACTCTGTAGAAGTTTAGTGTATATCATAATACTGCCACCACCGTGCTTCACGTCATGATACTGCCACCACCGTGCTTCACATCATGATGCTGCCACCACCGTGCTTCACATCATGATGCTGCCACCACCGTGCTTCACATCATGATGCTGCCACCACCATGCTTCACTTTATGATGCTGCCACGACCATGCTTCACATCATGATGCTGCCACCACCATGCTTCACATCATGATGCTGCCACCACCGTGCTTCACATCATGATGCTGCCACCACCGTGCTTCACATCATGATGCTGCCACCACCGTGCTTCACATCATGATGCTGCCACCACCGTGCTTCACATCATGATGCTGCCACCACCGTGCTTCACATCATGATGCTGCCACCACCATGCTTCACATCATGATGCTGCCACCACCGTGCTTCACATCATGATGCTGCCACCACCATGCTTCACATCATGATGCTACCACCACCATGCTTCACATCATGATGCTGCCACCACCATGCTTCACATCATGATGCTGCCACCACCATGCTTCACTTTATGATGCTGCCACCACCATGCTTCACATCATGATGCTGCCACCACCATGCTTCACATCATGATGCTGCCACCACCGTGCTTCACATCATGATGCTGCCACCACCGTGCTTCACATCATGATGCTGCCACCACCGTGCTTCACATCATGATGCTGCCACCACCATGCTTCACATCATGATGCTGCCTCCACCATGCTTCACATCATGATGCTGCCACCACCGTGCTTCACATCATGATGCTGCCACCACCGTGCTTCACATCATGATGCTGCCACCACCGTGCTTCATCATGATGTTGATGTTTGATATTTCTGGAAATGATACAAAATAAAAAACACCCTAGAGGAGGATCAGCTGAAGGTTTAAATGTTTACTTCTGGTTTGTGTTTTGCATCAGATCTTCGGCTCCAGGGTTCGTGTCGACTCCACAGCGAAGGTTGCAGAGATCGAACTCGCAGAAAAAGAAAAGATGAAGGAGAAGGTCGACCGAATCCTGAAACACGGCATCAACTGCTTCATCAATAGGTACGAACAAATACAGACGAACACAGGAAGACGTACAATAATAATGCTGTCTTCAAGACATCAGCTGTAATTCTTGCTCACTAGATTGTTTCTAAAGCACCATTTATTCACAGCAGACCTTTAAAAATGTACGTTGTACAGTACCTCCCCAAGGCTCTTCCTGGTGCAGAAACAGCAGCTTCTGATACTATAATTCCTTGTTTTCTGGTGTTTTTAAATGTTTATCTTTGTTTCCTCGCAGACAGTTGATCTACAACTATCCAGAGCAGCTCTTCTCTCAGGCTGGAGTCATGGCCATCGAACACGCCGACTTCGCCGGCGTCGAACGTCTCGCTCTGGTCACCGGTATGTAAAAAAACACAAAAATTCAGATAAAGCAAGTTGTGATTGTTATATTTAGTTTACAACACAAGAAATGTGAACTGAAAGGCGATAAAATGGGTGAAATTCTTGTTTTTTTAGGGCTGCAAGTGATAATTGTTTTAATTTTTGGAAATAATATGTGAAAAATGTCTTGTTTCGTCCAAAGATATTCAGTTTACTGTCAGAGGAGGCAAGAAAATAGAAAATATTCACATTAAAGAAGCTGCAATCACAGAATTTATTTAGATTTTGATTTTAAAAAAAAAAATACTAAAATAGTTCATGATTAATTTAATATCTGATCAACAGAACTATTGCAAGTATTTAAGCAAGTATTTAAGCTTGAAAATCATATTTTCACATTCAGAAAAACAATAAAAACAGAACATCCAACACATAATGTTGAATTTTATTAGATAAAACACTGAAATGTGTATTTCTGTGTTTACAAAGCTGATAGAAAGTTAATTCATTGGTTAATCTGCATCTCATCAGCAAAACAAATGCTCTAAAACGCGTGTTAAATAATTGACTTATTGTTGGATTTACCGTTTGGTGTTTTCTGAATAAAAAAAAGCAAACATTTTACCTGTTAAAAATAATCAGTGTTTGATTTTTATGACTTTTTTCCAGTTAAAGTTGAAATTTGATGTCGTATCTCTTTAACTTAAGTAAGACTTAACTAAATAAAATAAGAAAAATATACGAAACACAAAATAATATGCATAAAAATAGCTAATTTATGTTTGTGAGGTCATAACTTTAGTTTGAACTAAGATTAATCCACTTAATTAACATTACTGTGGAGTCCAAGCCTTAATATTATAATCACTCAGGTGATTAAATTGCATAATTGCTGGATGTGTATTGATCAGGCGGTGAGATCACCTCCACCTTCGACCATCCTGAGCTGGTCAAACTGGGTCACTGTAAGCTGATCGAGGAGGTCATGATTGGAGAGGATACACTGATCCACTTCTCTGGCGTCGCCATGGGTAACCAGCATGTTACACTGAGTTATCGCCATTTGTTTGGTCGTTTCCTGCTTCCTCCGTGTGACTCCTACCTGTTCTTCTTTGGCTCCGCCCCCCTCAGGTGAGGCCTGCACCGTCGTCCTTCGAGGAGCGACTCAGCAGATTCTGGACGAAGCCGAGCGTTCGCTGCACGACGCCCTGTGTGTTCTAGCTCAGACGGTGAAGGAACCTCGGACCGTCTACGGAGGAGGTACGAACGAGACGCCGTTTATGAACGACTCTCAAGATTGTTTTTTCTAGCTTCTCTCTATGACTTTAGCCATGTTGTTAGCTTCTTCTACGACTTTAGTCATGTATTTAGCTTCTCTCGATGACTGAACTCATTCCTGCTGTTTATTTTTTCTTCAGGTTGCTCTGAGATGCTGATGGCCAAGGTGGTGACTGATCTGGCCAATAGGACGCCAGGAAAGGAGGCGGTCGCCATGGAGTCATTCGCCAAGGCTCTGAGGATGGTGAGTGAGGATTGAACTTCTTTTATGGGATATGTTTTTCGTGTTAAAGTTGGTGGATCTCATCTTTGTTGTTCTTTCATAGCTGCCGACCATCATCGCAGACAATGCCGGCTACGACAGCGCCGACCTGGTGGCTCAGCTGAGAGCTGCACATCAGGAGAACAAGACCACCTTTGGACTGAGTGAGTAAACACAAGCCTGGGAAAGATCTCAACACCAACTACAAAATACATGGCTAAAGTCATTGAAGAAGCTAACTGACATGGCTAAAGTCATTGAAGAAGCTAACTACATGACTAAAGTCATCGACGGAAATTAACTAGATTGCTACAATCCTAGAGAGAAGCTAATTTTACAGCTAAAGTCATTGAGAGAAGCTACCTACAACCCACAACAAAACGACGGCTAACTGTACAGCTAAAATAAACAGAGACAGACTTAATGAAAAATATAAAACCGCTAAACTATCGTTAACAAAGATAGCTAGCTTAGCATATCTAATATTTGACTCTTGAATTTCATCTAACACGTTAAACTGCTAATTGAATCATATTAATGGTACATGTGTTTCCCTGCAGACATGTCCGAGGGCTCGGTGGGGAACATGGTGGACCTGGGCATCACGGAGTCGTTCCAGGTGAAGCGTCAGGTGCTGCTCAGCGCCTCCGAGGCCGCAGAGATGATCCTGAGAGTCGACAACATCATCAAAGCTGCTCCGAGGTCTGTCCACCCTGATGAATGACTGATCCTTACAGTGGTCTACATATGATAGCAACATACTCTGTGGCTAGTTACTGATTGTTTACTAACTTTTGTTTGTTTACAGGAAGAGAGTCCCCGACCACCACCCCTGCTAGACGATGGACGAGTTAAACCGGGGAGGCATCAGTTTTGTTATTTATCACCTCTTGTGTAGTCAAAAGAAACGCTCCACTGTCTTTTTTTCTCTGTTAAACTCACTGTGGACGCACAGCACAGGCTAGCCGGCTAACGCTAACCAGACGTGGCAAGCGTCAGCGGCTACGCTAATGCTAGCAAGACTGAAGCTAATGTTGTAGCTGTTTGTCAGCATAAATCGATGTCGTCAGAGTTTGAGATGCTAACATTAGCCAAGGCAGTTGCTCTTACTGGAGCCTGGTTATGCTAAAGTTAGCCGCTAGGTGCCGCCAACAACGTTAAGAAAGCAAGTTTGTTTTTGTTTACTGAAATAAAAGAACCAATCCTCATCTGCTGGTTTGTTTGTCTCCTTATATGTCTGTTTTAATCTGAAAAATAAACACTGATATAACATAAATCTGCTATTTAAAGATGAGCAGGAGACGGTAAAGACTCGTTAGCATCAATGAATCCAGATGTTGAATGTGGGATCCTGACTGAAACTTGAATGCAGTCATACAGAGACGCTAACTATACGGCTAAAATCATAGAGGGAAGCTAACTACACAGCTAAAGTCATAGCCAGAAGCTAACTACACAGCTAAAGTCCTAGACAGAAGCTAACTACACAGCTAATGTCGTGTAGAGAAGCTAACTACACGGAAAAAATCATAGAATAAGCTAACTACATTGCTAAAGTCATGTAGAGAAGCTAACTACATAGCTAAAATCATAGATGCTAATGAGACGACTAAAGTCGTAAGGAGAAGCTAACTACACGGCAAAAATTTCAAGTGAAACTATCGAACATATTGAACAATTTTATTTTCCGTAACCAGAACTTGTTGCTGTTTATCACTAATTCTTGCAATCATGAGAAATTTAGCGCTGCTAGCAAACATCTAGTCACCTGTTAGCATTTAGCATTAGAGGCAAACATGTCAGTTTGTGTGCTGTAAAGGATTTCTGGCAGTAATTAAACATTCTAGCAAACCTGCAGCAAAAACTACAACTACCAGTGAACTGTTGGCTGCGAGTTTTCTACGACCAGGAGTTAAAGTTCAGATGGCCTCATGGGGTCACTGAGACCTTCAGAGTCAACAAACTGTTGAAAATATAACCAATCATTCAGCAGAACCTGATTCATCATAAAGCAGTGATTTCAAACCGACATTATACAGAACTAGATGTGTTTATTACTGTTTAATGTGACTATGATAGTTTATAAACAAAATTCTGACATTTTTGTCATAATTATAAAATTATTTAGTCAAAGTCAAAGTCAGCTTTATTGTCAATTCTTCAATATGTACATGACATACCAAGAATCGAAATTTCATTACTCTGTCTTCGTGCAACAGTAGACATTAAATAAAGATTTAGAAAATAAGATATTAAAGGGCAAAAAAGAACAAAGGAAGCAAAATTAGAGCCGAGCAACAACTAAGAACTAAGAAAAGCAGAACTGAGTGAAATGTAAACATGACCATGAGATAAAGTGACGGATTTAGTGCAGAATACTCAGAACAGTGTAAATAAGTAACAGTCCAAGAAGTGCAAATATGCTTGATGGTTGAATGTGCTATTACAGTGCAGGTCAGAGGTTATTGACCAGAGTTTGTGTATGTGGGGGAAGGGGATGGTAGAGAGGGCAGAGAGGGGAGAGAGTTCAGCTTCCTGACAGCCTGGTGGATGAAGCTGTTGCTCAGTCGGCTGGTCCTGGTCCTCAGACTCTTCAGTCTCCTCCCTGATGGCAGCAGGCTGAACAGGTTGTGGGATGGGTGTGTGGGGTCTCCTGCAATGCTTAGTGCTTTGGGAGTGAGGCGGGTGCTGTAGATGTCCTGGAGGGAGGGGAGAGAGACACCCACAATCCTTTCTGCTGCTTTCACAACGTGCTGGAGGGTCCTGCAGCAGGAGGAGGTGCAGGAGTCGTACCACGCTGTGATGCTGCTGGACAGGATGCTCTCCATGGTGCCTCTATAGAAGGTGGACATGATGGGGGCGGGGCACTGGCTCTTCTCAGCTTACGCAGGAAGTAGAGACGTTGTTGTAACTTCCTGACCAGTGATGTTGTGTTTCTGGTCCAGGAGAGATTTTCTGAGACGTACACACCCAGGAACTTGGTGCTGCTCACCCTCTCCACAGCCGCACCGTTGATGTTGAGAGGAGCATGCTGGGTGTGTCCTCTCCTGAAGTCAACAACCATCTCTTTGTCTTCTCCACGTTCAGAGAGAGGTTGTTGGTGCTGCACCACCTGGCCAGGTTGCTCACCTCACTCCTGTATTGTGTCTCATCGCTGTTACTGATGAGACCCACCAGGTGTGTCATCCACAAACTTTATAAAAAGATTGGAGCTGTGAGCTGGAGTGCAGTCATGGGTCAGCAGGGTGAAGAGTAGGGGGCTCAGCACACATCCTTGGGGGCCCCCGTGTTCAGGATGATGGTGCTCCATGTCTTGCTGCCAACCTGTACTGCCTGTGGTCTCCCTGTCAGGAAGTCCAGTAGTGGAATTATAAGATTTTTGTGACAAATATGAAATTGTTATAAATTTTTTTTGGACATTCTCACATTTTTATCATAACTATGAGATATTTTCTTGTAATGATGAGCTTTGTTTACATTGTTTATTGTAAATGATATTTTATAATTACATTTCTCACATTTTTATCATAATTATGAGATATTTTCTTATATTTATCAGATTTGTTTATTGTAATTCTGATTTTTAATTTTAAAAAATCTGTCATTTTTATTATAATTATGAGATATGTTCTTTTAATTATAAGATTTTGTAATAGTTCATCTTAATTTTATTTCATAATCACAATTCTGACATTTTTATCTTAATTATACGATTATTTATTGGAATTATGAGATTATTGTGGCACAACTATGACATTTTTATACAATTTATTTGTAAATTCTCATTTCTATCATAATTCTGACATTTTCTTATATTTATGAGATTTCTGATATTTTATTAAAAAATCTGTCATTATTATCATAATTATGACATACGTTTATTATTATTTATGCTAATTATGTTCTATAATCACAATTCTGACAATTCTATCATAGTTATAAGATTATTTATTGAAATTATAAGGTTATTGTGGCATAACTATGAAATTGTTATAAAATCTTTTTTTGCAAATTCTCACATTTTTATCACAGTTATGGGATATTGTAATTATGAGATTTGTTTATTATTGTTAATTGTAAATATAAGATTTTATAACCACAATTCTGTCATTTTATCATAATTCTGCAATATTTTCTTGTAATTATGATATTTGCTGATTATTGTTTACTATAATTAATGCCATAAAAGACATTTTTATTGTAATTATGACAATTTTAGCAAATATGTTGACATGTTGTGAGGTACGCCTTCAAATACTTGCTTATTAGCTTTGTTTTAGGCGTTTTTTTGGGTGTTATTTGGATTATTTCTTTTTATTTCAGGCTCAAAATTCAGTCACTCATAAAATGCTAAAAGTTACCATAGCGAAGGATTAATTTAACATTTTTCTGGAGCTTTCAGCTGCATCTTGTGGTTTTCCGTTCAGATAATCCAGCTGATATCTGATGTCAGTCTCAGATCAGGTGGTTGATTCTCTGTTGGTTCAGATCCAACCAGAGCTGCAGTTTAACTGATAAACCTCCTCAGAGCTTCAGTAGGATCCAAACATGTTGAAGCTGCTGCTGCTGCTGCTGTTGTTCTGGACGAGTTCAGCGCTGGTCAGGTAGGAAAATACAGCTTTAAAACAACGTTCAATTAGAATTAAGACTCTTAATGTTCGACCTGCAGCCGCCAGGAGGAAGAAAAACGAGCAAAAGACTAACTTAAACTATGACGTTTTTAGAGATTTTATGTATATTTTTAGTTTATTTAACCTTCTAAACTTGTTCTTGTCTCATTTTTGACTACAATCTAAAGTCCTACAGCTCGATGGAAACAAAACAACCATGAAGAAAGAACTCAGAAATACTATCTTCTGTCAGTAGGACTCAGAATGATGGAAACCAGAGCAAAAAGTTGAAGTTAATCGACAGTTTATTCTAGTAAAATGTAAAACAACCTGGAACCAACATGTCCGACAGTTGTGACCAACACTGGAACTAAACATTGACTCTGTATTCTACAGATATTTTATTATTTAGCCTTTTTAATTTGCTTCCATGCTTGAAAACACTGCCTGCAGTTCAGCCGAAAAGTGTTACTATTGAGTCACTCGTGGTTTTCGGTCACAATTTTTCTGTTTTTGATACCACCTTGTTCCTACCAATGGTCTATATTTGACAAATTTTATAAATGAGAGATGGAATATCCCTATTTTTAGCTTAGATTTGGTCGCTTTTTCAACAAAATCGACACGACTATTTGAAGGACAATCGGAAAGTCGCAAATCCAACAGTTCTTTGTTTTTTTTTTTTGTTTTTTTTTGTTTTTTTTACAGTTTCTTGCTTCAATTAGTGGTGATTTAAAAAAAAAAAAAAACTAACCCGTCTTTCAAACCTGATGACAGGGTTCATGAAACTGGGTAGCTTCTAGTCTCTATGCTAAGCTAAGTTAACTGACTGACCAATAGAACACAAGGGGTTGAACTCATGTTGAAACCTCGAACTTCTTCATCCTCAGAGTTCCTCTCCGGCGGGTTCCTTCGATTCGTTCTCAGCTGCGAGCCGTCGGCCTGCTGGAGGAGTTTCTGAAGGATCACCGACCCGATGCCTACAACCGCCGCTACGCTCAGTGCTTCCCATCCGGGACGCCGTCTCTGAGGCTCGGACGCTCCAGCGAGAAGATCTACAACTTCATGGACGTACGAGTTGCACGCTGGTTTGATTCCCACCGCAGCCCAGGGAAAATGTTCTAAACTGTTTACATTACCTCAAAGTTCCTCTTGGTGTCAGTGTTGTCAACAAATTCAGTTCTAGGGAAGTGGATAGTACTGTAGTATTATCGTAGTATAATAGTAGAGGTGTACACATTATGGTACAATATAAACGTAGCTGATGGTGAAGATCTCTATGGCTTTAGTTGTGTAGTTAGCTTCTCTCAATGACTTTAGCCATCTAGTTAGCTTGTTCTAAGACTTTAGCCATGTAGTTAGCTTCTCTCAATGACTTTAGCTATCTAGTTAGCTTCTTCTAAGACTTTAGCCGTGTAGTTAGCTTCTCTCTATGACTTTAGCCGTGTAGTTAGCTTCTCTCTATGACTTTAGCCGTGTAGTTAGCTTCTGTCAATGACTTTAGCCATGTAGTTAGCTTCTCTCTATGACTTTAGCTGTGTTGTTAGCTTCTTCTAAGACTTTAGCTGTGTAGTTAGCTTCTCTCAATGACTTTAGCCATCTAGTTAGCTTCTTCTAAGACTTTAGCCATGTAGTTAGCTTCTCTCTATGACTTTAGCCATGTAGTTAGCTTCTTCTAAGACTTTAGCCGTGTAGTTAGCTTCTCTCTATGACTTTAGCTGTGTAGTTAGCTTCTCTCTATGACTTTAGCCATATAGTTAGCTTCTCTCTATGACTTTAGCCGTGTAGTTAGCTCCATCTAAGCCTTTAGCCGTGTAGTTAGCTTCTGTCAATGACTTTAGCCGTTTAGTTAGCTTCTTCTAAGACTTTAGCCGTGTAGTTAGCTTCTTCTAAGACTTTAGCTGTGTAGTTAGCTTCTCTCAATGACTTTAGCCATCTAGTTAGCTTCTTCTAAGACTTTAGCCGTGTAGTTAGCTTCTCTCTATGACTTTAGCCATGTAGTTAGCTTCTCTCTATGACTTTAGCCGTGTAGTTAGCTCCATCTAAGCCTTTAGCCGTGTAGTTAGCTTCTGTCAATGACTTTAGCCGTGTAGTTAGCTTCTCTCTATGACTTTAGCTGTGTAGTTAGCTTCTCTCTATGACTTTAGCCATGTAGTTAGCTTCTGTCGATGACTTTAGCCGTGTAGTTAGCTTCTGTCAATGACTTTAGCCGTGTAGTTAGCTTCTCTCAATGACTTTAGCCATCTAGTTAGCTTGTTCTAAGACTTTAGCCATGTAGTTAGCTTCTCTCAATGACTTTAGCTATCTAGTTAGCTTCTTCTAAGACTTTAGCCGTGTAGTTAGCTTCTCTCTATGACTTTAGCCGTGTAGTTAGCTTCTCTCTATGACTTTAGCCGTGTAGTTAGCTTCTGTCAATGACTTTAGCCATGTAGTTAGCTTCTCTCTATGACTTTAGCTGTGTTGTTAGCTTCTTCTAAGACTTTAGCTGTGTAGTTAGCTTCTCTCAATGACTTTAGCCATCTAGTTAGCTTCTTCTAAGACTTTAGCCATGTAGTTAGCTTCTCTCTATGACTTTAGCCATGTAGTTAGCTTCTTCTAAGACTTTAGCCGTGTAGTTAGCTTCTCTCTATGACTTTAGCTGTGTAGTTAGCTTCTCTCTATGACTTTAGCCATATAGTTAGCTTCTCTCTATGACTTTAGCCGTGTAGTTAGCTCCATCTAAGCCTTTAGCCGTGTAGTTAGCTTCTGTCAATGACTTTAGCCGTGTAGTTAGCTTCTTCTAAGACTTTAGCCGTGTAGTTAGCTTCTTCTAAGACTTTAGCTGTGTAGTTAGCTTCTCTCAATGACTTTAGCCATCTAGTTAGCTTCTTCTAAGACTTTAGCCGTGTAGTTAGCTTCTCTCTATGACTTTAGCCATGTAGTTAGCTTCTCTCTATGACTTTAGCCGTGTAGTTAGCTCCATCTAAGCCTTTAGCCGTGTAGTTAGCTTCTGTCAATGACTTTAGCCGTGTAGTTAGCTTCTCTCTATGACTTTAGCTGTGTAGTTAGCTTCTCTCTATGACTTTAGCCATGTAGTTAGCTTCTGTCGATGACTTTAGCCGTGTAGTTAGCTTCTGTCAATGACTTTAGCCGTGTAGTTAGCTTCTCTCTAGAACTGAGGTATTTGAAACCAGCAACCTTTTTGTGTTTTTCATTAAAATCACAGTCAAACATTGTGTGTCCGTTGTGTGTGTGTGTGTTGTGCGTCCGTTGTGTGTCTGTTGTGTGTCTATTGTGTGTCCGTTGTGTGTCTGTTGTGTTTCAGACTCAGTATTTTGGTGACATCAGTTTAGGGACTCCGGAGCAGAACTTCTCGGTGATTTTCGACACCGGATCCGCCGACCTCTGGGTGCCGTCGTCCTACTGCGTCAGCACGGCCTGTGGTAACACAACACTGCACAATACTACACTGCACTACACTACTGTATACTACACAACACAAGTGTTAGAGTGTGTATTTGGATTTGTGGGTCAGGACAGCATGACTCTGGTTTAGTTTGTTCTAGATTGTGATAAGAAGTTCAAGGTTTGTGTGTCTTTAAAATGTCACAAAGAATATTTAACAAAAAAACTAAATGTTAATTTGTCTTTAGGGGGAATAAAGTGGGATGTTTAGATTGTCAGAAGGTGGTGCTATAGGCTACATCAGCTGGAATAAACAGCAGAAGAAGTTCTAAACAAAACCAGTCACCGGTTGACCTCTAAAAAAACTCAAGCAAGAGATTGAAAAACGGAAACTTTGTCAGTTTAGAGATGAAAAAATTAGGGAGTCCTCAGGAATCTCAATTTCAATCAGCAGAGTTGTAATAATATTTTCCTGTCAGCTGGTGTTGACCATCTGTAATGTTCTTTAAAAGACAAAGACAACAAAAGAAACAAAATCAGCTGATCAGTTTATTAGTTAAATGTTTGCTACATTCCAGCTTATTCCACAAAGGTGTTTACATCTGCAATAAAGCTAATTTACTCTTGGAATAAGTCAAAAACCAACTCACGTGAGCCTTAAAACTTTATTTTGATGCTAAAATTGTGATGTTTTATCATATTTTGCTGTTTTAATGAACTTTTTCCATTCTGATTAGGGGCGTTAATGATTAATTGATGAATTGCCATTAACGATTTAACCAATTGAAGAGAAATTAATCAATAGGGTGGCGAAGAACGAAGAACATGTATGCCAGAAGATGTATCATAGATCAGCTGTAGTTCCTGGTTGTTCCACCAGTTGGAGCCTCTTCCTGTTTAATACCAATAATAAATGTTACAGCAGAGAGCATTGTGGGGGTTTAGCGAGTAATGGGGCACCATAACAAAGACTTCTGTGGTGGTTAATGTCCTCCGACCATTCAAGATGAGCAGAGGTTTTCTAGGACAACATCTTTCATGGTAGATATCATGTATCTGTGGTTAAAACCAGCTACTATCAGTGTATTGATAGCTGTTCACTGTACTTGATATGTGTCAACGTGTCTTAAGGTTGGATGAAGTCTCCAGGAAACGAACGTAAGTCAATGTGTTTTTCAGTGCAGCACAGACGTTTCAAGGCGTTTGATTCGACATCGTACCGTCATGATGGTCGGACGTTTGGGATTCACTATGGAACGGGACACCTGCTGGGAGTCATGGCCAGAGACACGATGAAGGTTAGTCCTGGTTTTATTTGAACAAAAACATAAAGGTTACAGTAAAGTTTTGATGTGAAACGACATAAAACTCAGTGTTATGTTGTAGACAGTGTTTTAATTCCAGAATGAATCCTACAACAGTGGTGTTACGTTTGTTACCGGCTTCAGCAATGAAAGGTTCTCAATGGACTTGTTCATAAGAGATGAGATTAAATAACACTTTACTGATCCCCATCTGGGGAAATCTAGAGGTCAACAGCAGCAGAAAGACGGATGACAAAGTAAAAATGTGATTAAATACAAATACAATAGAATACAATGAGCAACAAATGAGCAAAAACATGGGCATCAGGTAAAACCTAGAGGGTTATTACTATTATTACAGAACGGAGACAAACATTTCCAGTTGCATAATTCACCAGATATGCCGACAATCAACCAACTTGGTGTAAATAACCAAATAAAATCTATCAAGTGGGAAAGAGTTTGTGCGCAAGTTGCTTGTAGTTGCTGTGAATGAAGAAATTAAAGATGTACCATGTTTTATAATCCTCTGGTTATTGTCTTTTCTAGATTGGGAGTCTGATTGCAGTGAACCAAGAGTTCGGTGAGGCCGTGTACGAACCTGGCAACATATTCGTGCTGGGGAAGTTCGACGGTGTTCTAGGAATGGCCTACCCTTCCCTGGCAGAGATTCTTGGAAACCCTGTTTTCGACAACTTGTTGGCGCAGAAGGCGTTGGACAAGCCGGTGTTCTCGTTCTACCTCAGCAGGTGAATTCACTCTGGGAGCTCAGCAGGACAACCATTTCAGGGATTCAACGTCCTGCTCAGGGGGCATTCAAGTGACAAAGGTTCCTTGTTGTGACCTGTACGGGTTTAATCATTTTGCGCAAACTTTCAACCTTGAGTTTCCAAACGTGAGTTTAAGGTCCTCCAGATGTCTTTAATGAAGTTCAAGCACTGGCTTTTGAGTTTTGAGCATTTAAGGGGTTTCAGAAAAGGTTTGTAAAGGAAATGTTCAAGAGGGTCCAAATGTTCCCAAAGATGCACCAGAGTTGAAGAGGACTATAAGAGTTCTTCAGGTGTTGCGAGAGTTGTCATGGATCCAGATGTGTGGTGTGGAGGATTTCAAGGTACTCATATTTCTGAGAGGTTCCAGAAAGTTCAGCATAGTCTAAAGGTCTAGACTCTGCAACACTTTGAGACTTAGTCGAATACAGATGAATAAATGTACTGCTACAGTCTTTGTAGGTGGAATTTGGCTTGAAGTGCTTTGGGGTAATCCAAAACTTGCTTGGAATCCAGGAGCTTTATGAGAGTCGGATGGTTTCCAGAAAAGTTTTCAACTTCTTTCAGAAGGTCTCAAGTCATGTGCCACAAAAACTTAAGACTTGTATATAAATGAAACCTGTTGGCTGGTTCCACTGATAACCTGAAAACTCCCCAGACAAAGATCGAGGGATCCAGAGAAATCCAAGACTTTAGAGTCTTTGAGGATTTCTCAGGTGTCATACATGGAGTTTAGAAGCCTTAGTGGAGGGATGTGACATGGTTTGGAGTGTGAGGCTAAACAAAGAGTCTACAGGCTGATAAAACATAGAAACTTTGTGATGCCTTTGAATCTTTAGGTTCAACTGAACCCTCTGGAACTTCCCAGAAGCACCTTTAAATACCCGTAACCTCCAGACCTCACTCCTGGACTCATGACAACTCATCGAGAACATGAGATCTTTTATAGTCCTCATTTGAAGTTTCTAGAAACCATCAGACTACCTTGAAACTCTCTTCGACAACTTGAACCATCCTAAAACACCAAGAACCCTCCAGAACCTTCCGGATGACCTCGAAGTATCCTTGATTCTAAAACAATTTTTGTCAAAGAATTACCTATAAATCTCAGATTGCTGACTGGAATGTGATATTCGTCCATTCAGGACAACAAGGACCACCAGCCCAGAGGGAGAACTGTTGCTAGGCGGAATAGACGAGGCGCTGTACAGCGGACCAATCAACTGGTTACCTGTAACTGCTAAGGGATACTGGCAGATTAAGATGGACAGGTACATTTTCCAACGCTAAATCTGGGGTAATAATTGGAAACGGCTGGGAAATGTGACACAAGTTTTATTTATTTATTTTTTTAGCTGTTTCTGAGAAGAGATTGATTCCTTGAGATAATAAAAAACACTTCAAGATGCTGCTCTCTTTGTGTTTCAGTGTGGCGGTGCAGGGTGTGAGCTCGTTTTGTCCTCAGGGATGCCAGGCAGTTGTTGATACTGGAACCTCCCTTATTGCCGGACCGACCAATGACATCCTCAACCTCCAACAGCTGATCGGAGCCACACCCACAAACTTCGGAGAGGTTAAAGCAGTCTCATTGTATAGATTACCAAGACATTAGATGGAACTATCTCTATGTCGAAGGTAGAAACTGATTAAGTGACTGATTAGGATGCTAATGCATAAAAATACTAATTGCTATACTGGAGATGGTAGCAACTAGCCAGGGAATGTTGCTTTGCTAGCTTAGGGATGCTGTTCACTAGCCTAGGAATGGTAGTTGCTTGCCCAAAGTGCCTTTTACTATCCTATGAATTATAGTCACAAGCCTACAAATGCTAATCACTAGCCAAGAGATGATAGTGACTAGGGGGGGCTGGTTCCTAGCTGTGGGGTGCAAATACCTAACCTTGGTATGCTATTTCCTAGCTTTGGAAGACTAGTCAGTAATTTTATTGATGTTAATAACTATCCTTGGAATGCTAGTCACTCGCCAAGAAATGGTAGTGACCCAGGAGACTGATTGCTAGCCTCAGGATGTTATTATCTCACCCGGGAATGCTAGTCACAAGCAAAGAGATGGTAGTGATTAGCCTCAAAATGCCAGTTACTACTCGAGGGCTGCTAATAACTAGCCTAGGAATGCTAGCCACATTCCTAAATATGCTTTGCTAGCCTAGGGACACTAATATCTAGCTCAGTAATTCTAGTCACTAGCAAAAGGATGCTAATAACTGATGTGACATATTATTATTTCTTTAATTTGCTAACATGTTAACACACATATCTTGCTGTGTTTCAGTTTCTTATCGACTGCGTCAGGTTGTCCAGTTTACCTCATGTGACATTTGTTCTGGGTGGAACAGAGTACACACTGACCGCTGAGCAGTACGTGAGGAAGGTGAGGTTTATCCGTTTATTTAGCTTGTCTTCATGTAGCTGTCAGACTTGATCATACACTGTCTGAAAAAGATAGACCTCACCACATAGATTTGGACACCTTTGTGGTTTGAAACCAGTCATGACAAGCTAGCCGTGAACCTGACAGGAAACTTGAGTACACAAATAGTTCTTGTCCAGCTTCATGTTTTATTTTCCACACACCATAACACCATAAACTCATGAAGAAAATGTTTCCTGAGGTAACAGACCGAGTCAGAAGTAGCGTCATTTAGGGCGCTTTTCCATTAGCACCTATTCAGCTTGACTCGACTCGGTTTAGGTGGTTTTCCATTACAATTGAGCACCACCTCATCGTGGGTGGCGTTGTCATAGCACGGCGGCCCAGAAGTCCCTTAACGTTATTTGTGACACAAACAAAACACAACAATGGAGGACATGGAGGCGATGGTTTACCTGCTGCTCGGTCTGTGGCTTTTTGTCAAATTCAAAGTAAAAGAAGAAAGTCAGAGAAAGCTGAGGGCAGCGAGCCGAAACACTCAGGAGAGTTTGGGAGGTGATACAGCAGTATCAAGACGAAGACAAGAGGATACGAACTAGACGATGTATGAGGGTAAGCTAATGCTAGTTCGCGACAGTTGTTGTACATCAGTCCCGTGTACAACCCTGTAATGGCTTGTTAAAATATGTACGCTGTGTAATGTCATCACTCCCTGTCCAGTCAGTGGCCTGCACTCTGTAGATGCCACATTATCGGCTCGACTCAGCTCGCTGGGAAGCCCGGCCGAGTAGGTACTAAAATAGTAGCTGGTACCAGGAACTATGTCCTGATGGAAAACCTCACAAACCGAGTAGAGTCGAGTCGAGTAGGTGCAAGTGGAAAAGCGCCATTATTAATAGACGTCTATGCAACCAGAGGAGTCGCCCCCTGCTGGCTGGTTTAAGGCTCTACTGCATCGGTTTCACTTTTCTGACCTGGAATTTGCAATCTGTGACTTGAACAAACTGAGGATACAGGGTCCAGTAACATCTTCCAACACCACCTTCCTATCTGTCATCATCAGGAGATGCTTGGCGACAGGGAGCTGTGTTTCAGCGGCTTCGAGGGCATGGACATCGTTTCCCCCGCGGGCCCTCTGTGGATCCTGGGAGACGTCTTCCTGACAGAGTACTACAGCGTCTTCGACAGAGGACAGGACTGTGTGGGGCTAGCTCGTGCTAAGCATCCAGCCGAAGAGTAGCCTGGTAGTCAATGTGACTCAGAATGACAGCAGTATAACCAATAAACACTGTGCAGTTAAACAGTGTTTTGTAATTCTTGGCGTGATACAGACAAAAACAAGAACATCTAGCAGCTAGCTAGACCCACAATTACATCAAGAAATAGCATGAAGCAGCTTAGATGTTTATACCAGTAGCCTCCAGATCGACCCTTTCAATCGAAACAGTAGCTACTAGACCAGGGGTGTCAAACATATTTTAGTTCAGGTTCCACATTCAGTCCAGTCTGATCTCCAGTGAACCGGACCAGTAAAATCACAGCATAATAACCTAGAAATAACCACAACTCCTAATAGTTCCTTTGTTTTAGTGCAAAAAGGTACATTCTGAAAATGTTCACATTTAAGGAACTATCTTTTTACTAAACATCATTAACAACCTGAAATTTCTTAAGAAAAATAAATTCAATTTCAACAACATTATTCCTCAGTTTATCATTTCCACATTACAACTTCCAGATCACAGAGTATCTACAAAGGAACACAACATTTAGTCATCTGGAACTGAACCAGAGAGGATTTTACTTCATGATCAAAATGATTTTAAAAAAGTATATTACAAAAACGAGACACAAAATTACAAAAAAAATTGACAATCAACATAAGTGAGACAAAGACACACGAGAAAAAATGAGTAACGCGAAACACAAAATGGCAAAAAATAAGACAAAAAAAACACGTGAGACAAAAAGGAAACACAAAATGACGAGAAAGAAAATGGCAAAAACATGACACAAAATACAAAAAGCCCCAAAAAACATGATTAAAACAACCAAAGCAGGACAAAATATTACAAAAATGAGACACAAAGTTACAAAAAATTAGACAAACGACACAAAACAAAACAAGAGGCAAAACATTTGACAAAAAAGTTACAAAGTGACAAAAAAATGGACAAACGACAAAAAGGTGACAAAAAAGGAAATACAAAACAACAAAAAGGCGATTCACAAAATAACCAACAAAGTAAAACACAAAATGACAAAAGTAAGACAAGAAACACAAGCAGGACAAAAAGGAAACAGAAAATGACAAAAACATGAAACAAATGACAAAAGTCTGACCAAAACAAGACAAAATATTAAAAATATCAGACACAAAATGACAAAAGAGCAATTTTACTAATTTACAATCTACAGGTAATGTCTTCTCTGGAATTTTTACACTTTGAGGGCCGGATTGGACCCTCTGGAGGGCCGCTTTTGGCCCACAGGCTGCATGTTTGACACCCCTGTGCTAGACGTATAGTAGCTTCAGTTCCACAAAAGACCACAAAAGATATAATCCAATAGAAATTATTAGAATTTTGTCCAGAACCTGCTAAAAAAATGCTCTTTTTCTGTTCACCATCTGTCCGAAATTAGTTAAATGTCTAGGATGGCTTAGAAGGGTTCCAGAAATGACTAAAAACAATAAAAACTCATCCAAAATGATCAATTTTGACCTCAGGAAGTAAATATGTTCTCCAAATGTTGTTAAAACTTGTCAAAAATGACCCGATATATGTGCAAAATGACTAGAAATGACTCAAGTTTGTTCTTTTCAGGGTCAGATGAGAGCAGAGAACTGCTGAACATTTAGTTTCAGCTCCAACAAAAACACTTTGAGGCATGTTTACATTTTTAGATAGTTTTTTTCTACTGATGTTTAGATTTTAGGACATATTTTTCTAATGTTTTAATTGTTACGTAATTTTTCTACTTCAGTTTAAATTTTTAAGACATTTTTGTGCTTTGATTTTATATTTTTAGGTCATATTTGTCTGCTTATGTTTAAATATTTAAGTCATATTTTTCTCCTTATGTTCATATTTTATTTTTTTCTACTTATATTTATATTTATAGGACTTTTTTCTACTTGTGTTTAGATTTTTAATTATTTTTTTTCTAGTTACGTTTATATTTTTAATTAGTTTCTACTTATATTTCGTACATATCACATTCCCATCGCTCTGCTGGGAAAATGTCTGTCCGACTCGGTCCTCTCCAAGAACCAGAGGAAAGTGGACGACAGTCGGCTTCTCTTTTTCCATGAAGTCATGTACGCCATGACGCCATGGTAGGAAAATTCCTGCAGAACGTCTTGTTTTGCGTCCAGGAGCCGTCGCTGGAAACGGCTCATGGTGAGGATGTGGCCGGAGCTCTGGAGGACATCGAACGGCTCTTCATCAAAATCACCTCCCCACCTGGAGAAAACATCATGGAGGAAGAGATTCCTGCAGCCCGACGTTCTGCAGGACCGGCTAGTCCGAGTCCTGGTCCAGGTCCTGCTGCAGCTTCTCCATCCATCTGCAGGGACCATGAGGCCGATGTCTCCACACCAGCTGGAGGGCTGAGACTCTCAGAGACCCTGGAGAGTTTGGAATCATCTGAGCCCAAGCAGAGCTCCCCTTCTACAGACGAAATCCCCGTCTTGATTGCTGCTCCTCAACTTGAGGGTGGAACGTCCGATCTTCACCCTGAGAAGCCCCAAGAACAGAGAGACGCCCTCAGCGCTCTGCTGATCAAGGTGATCATCACATCCCTGGACAAATCCAGAAAGCTGCTCATCATAAAGGACCTCCTGGACGTCCTGAAGCACCTGTTGCAGCTGCCGCTGGACGACGTCGATGTCCCGGCTCAGAAAATAACCAAAAACAGGGACAAAATATGTAAAGCCGTCGTGAAAGACCTTCACATGGCGTTCGGCTCCCTAAAAGAGTTGATGGAGGCAGCAGTAGCATCAGAAGATTTGTCTTTTGATGTCGCTGATGTGGACATTTTAAAAACACATCTAGATGCGGTCGCTCATCCTAAAAAGAAGTCGGCAGAGAAGAGCCTTCAGCAGAGCGACTGATCCTCTGTCTCCAGCTTTTCTTTGGAGTTTTATACTTTCAAACATTTTAAATACGTTTTAAACTACAATTAGAAAAAGAACAAAAACAATCTATTTAAAATACAATCAGTGTGTAACACAAAATCACACTTAAATTTAAAAAAAAAAATAGTTTAAAAAAACTTTTAAAAAAGGGTTGGGTTGGGGTTAAAAAATATAATAAATAATAAATAAATAAACAAAAGAAACAACTAAATTTATGTGTGTTTGGTTGAAATGTTTTCTCTTGTTTCATCTTCCACTCTAGAATGTGTTTGTTCTGACGTCTGAATGACTTGAAAACTAATAAAATTTAAAATGCATTTAGATTCTAGTTGTTCCTTTAATCTATTGTCAGACGAACTGAACTCAGGTTGAGTTTTAACTCGTGTGTTAATTTTCCAACAACAGTTCTGATCGTAACGACCAAATATTCATCATTTTCATGACATCCTATGATGTCTCTTTCTAAGTTCTTTTTTGGGCCCCTTTGTTGGTTCGATACAATAGGTAAGCAGAGAGGAAAACAGGAAAGACCTGCAGTAAATGTCCATGAACTGGACTCAAACTGGGGACTCTGACACATTCCTGTCTTTAAGGACGCTCTCTCAACCAGTTGGGCTACCTGGACACCTTTTATTTTACTTGCTGGAAGACATACTAAACTATGATGTTTGAGCAGCCTTGAGATCTTAGGCAGCGTCTCCCTCAGGTGGGTGTCGACGGTGTTCACAGTCAGGTCTGTGGTAATCCTGTCAAAAAACAAAACAGAAAAAAATCTAGATTATAAATCAACATGTAACCAAAGCACTCTGTGTATAACGTCATAGTATAGGATGTAGTTCAGAAAATGTCAAAGTATAGTATGCTTTACTCAAGAATAACATAGTATGGCCTGTAGTTCATAGTACAGCATGTTGGCAAGAAAAAAAAACAAAACATAGATTATGTGGTTCAAAAAGCGCAAAATGATAGGATGTTGCCTAAAATTGTCATGTATGATATGTGGTTCAAAAAATGTCATAGTGCAGTATATTGTCAAAATAGTATGTAATTCAAGAAAACATCAGAGTATAATATGTTGTCTAAAAAATGCTATAGAATAATAATTTCATACACAAGTAAAAGTATAGTAATTTTTAAAACTGTTCGAATTCTTATATGTTGCTAAAAAACAACAAAAAAGAACAAAAAAAGTAATAGTAATATGTCAATTAAAAAAGCTTACAGTATACACACATATACTCACAAATAAAATTCCTTTAACTTAACATCTGTAAACAAAACAAAAATGTATCAACAAAGTTTTCTGTTAGTTTGTGTTCTTCTAAGTTTAACTCCAAGATTTTAAATACTTTCATTTACTGCAAGTGAATATCTACTCCAAATGTTTCACTAATAATCATTATCAGCCTTAAAAACCCACAAAACACCCCTCTATACTCTACCACACTTAGTACAGTCCGGTTCCCCCTTCTATAGATCTGCTTGGAATCTTCCACTTCCTGTTTGTCAAAGTGGCCTTCTACCTGGACAGGTTTTGTTGGAGCTCATGCAACAAACATTTTGGGTAACTGCACTTTAATATGGATGGATGACACTGAATTAGAGTCTGTTTTAATGAGACTGAGTTAAGATGTGTAGCTGTCATTAAATAGGAAATTATTTCTCAGAATTCACAGAGAAAATTCTGAAATGTTTGCTAGGTTAGCGTCACACATGTTCTTTGGCTCAGCTAAAGCTAACTCTCTCCAACTTCTGGATCTCTTGAGTTGCTTGTTAAAATATCTTGCTAAAGGTGCTGAAGCTCAGAAAGTCTGAGATGTTTGTTCAAAATAAGCTCATTCTCAAGTCTTATCTGAACTGTCCTCTTTTGTTTGAACTTTCCCTAAACTTAGGAGTTAATGACAGAGCAGCACATCCAGACTCAGTCTCATTTATGTAGAGATTAAACTTCAGTGTCATTCATTGATGTTAAAGTGCAGTTTTTCAAATGTTTGTTGCACATGCTCCCGACCAAACCAGTCCAGGTGGAAGACGATGTGAAGAGAAAGCTCCAGAGGATGAATATCACACATTTACGTTGGAAATAAATGTCCTTTAATTAGACGTTGTCATGCAAAAGTTGGATTTCCCTTTAATGATGTTCAAATCTTTGTTGAGTGTTTTGTTGATGTTGGTTTCTAAATGTTTTTTGACACTCGGCCCCAAAGATTAAAACCTTCTACAGCTCACAAGCTGCAACAATTCACACATTATCAACTATCTTTCTGACTAAACTAAGATAAAAACTGAAAAACTGCCTGATTCCTGCATCATGAATGTAAATCTTTTTGGTTTTTACGACAGTAAATTGAATATATTTGGGTTTGACATTTTATAAACCAAAACAGGAACTGAATTAGTGGAGAAAACAATCAACAGATTAATGGACAAAGAAAATGTGTTTTCCAGCATATATGGCTGAATTACTCCAACATTACAAGATACATACAATTTAAATTCAATTTTATTCATATAACGCCAATTACAGGTCAAGTTGTCTCAAGATGCTTTATTTTTATATTTTTATGTCATATTTAAAATATGACAAAGTAAGAAATTTAAACCTCTTGACTAATCCAATTTATTATTTGGTTTTTAAGAGACTAATGGACAATTAAAATAAATTTCTCCACTAAAACTAATAAACATGAGGTCAAATAGAAGGAACAGTTTTAAATACTGCAGTCCCACGACGACAAGAATAAAGTTTGTCAACAAAAACTAAATCTGCTGGTGGATTCCATTAAAGTCCTAATAAATGATAATAAAGTGTGATACTAAACGTTTGTGGTGCTAAAAATGTCAAAGTAAAGATATGAAGTTGAACATCTGGATGGAGGTTGATAAAAGTTGACCTTCTTTCATTTCTCTGGAGCGACTCCATGGATTTTATGGATGCTGGTTAAAGACCTGCTCTTCTAGTCGTCTTCCTTCTAGTCGCTGTAAAAAGTCAGTCCATCCTGGCCGACTTCAACACCTCTTCATGACAAGTTGTTCTGCCTCCGACCTGGTGGAAACTCCAGAAACTGAGGAAAACCTGTGGAGACTCGAAGAACTCGTGGAGACTCGAAGAACTCATCGGGCGGGGGAAGGTGTGGTGGGTGGTGGGGGGAGGTGGGGGAGTAGAGGGGGGAGGCCGCCACCCACCTCCCTGCCTACTCTCCGCCCTGACTCCACCCAGACTCCGCCTTGGCTCCGCCCATGTGGTGACTTCAGGAACTACGATGCCAAAGGGACGACGAATTTATTTCTTTGTATCTGATCTGTAGCTCAGTGAGTTAAGGATTTGCCTATGGAGCTGCAGGTTGCTGGTTCAAGACCAGACACTTCTTAAATTTTATCAAAATCCTGACAAAGACAAAGAAAGAAAAGTGCCACTGGTGGGTCTTGAACCTGTGACCTTCCACTCTGTAGTCTATCCTCTTATCCTCCTGAGCTACTAGCTCAGATACTAATTCTTCTTTTTTTGCGCATTTATCATCTATTTTTTGTCGTTTTCGAGTTTTTTTTAGCTCGGATCTCGACTTGACCGTTTTTCTCAGGAGGTTGGACTTCAGCCTTTGTGCTGGAGGGTGGAACCCTCAGTTCCAAGACTTTCCAAAGCCTCCACACCTCCCGAGTCCTCAGGACCTGAGCTTTCACACAGTCTGAGGGCTGAAATTTTCTAAGTCCCACAGTAGTTCTCTGTTAGTTTGAACCTTCAGACAGTCTGAGGACTGAAATTTTCTAAGTCCCACAGTAGTTCTCTGTTAGTTTGAACCTTCAGACAGTCTGAGGACTGATATCTTCTAAGTTCCTGAGTACTTCTCTGTTAGTTTGAACCTTCAGACAGTCTGAGGACTGAAATTTTCTAAGTCCCACAGTAGTTCTCTGTTAGTTTGAACCTTCAGACAGTCTGAGGACTGAAATCTTCTAAGTTCCTGAGTAGTTCTCTGTTAGTTTGAACCTTCAGACAGTCTGAGGACTGAAGTTTTAAAAGTTTCTCAGTACTTCTCTGTTAGTTTGAACCTTTCCACAGTCTGAGGACTGAAATCTTAAAAGTTCCTGAGTAGTTCTCTGTCTAATTAAACATTTAATTTTTTAATTAAAAGGTTTAATCTAATTAAATGTTTCGTATTTTTTAAATGTTTAATATTCTTCTTGTTTAATTGTATGATTAAACGTTTAATTATCTAAAATATTTCATCTTTAATGTTTAATAGTTATGTTTAAAAAATTTTGTTTAATTTCATAATTACATGTTTTGTATCTTCTGTTTAATTATCTAATTAAATATTTTGTCTGTTTAGTATAATTTAATTGTATTTAATGTTTAATTTTCTTTTTAAAAGTTTTATTGTATTGAATGTTTTTTTCCTTTGATTTAATCGCTTTTTTTAATGTAGTTTATTTCTTTAATCTTTTTTCTCTCAATATTTTAACTCCAACCTTAAAAATGAAATAAACCCTTAAATCACAATGAAAATACTTCTGTTGTCACAATCATGAGTTAGTCAATTATTCAGTTTATCAATTCAACTTTATTTGTTTAGCACCTTTCACACAGATGACAAAACTAAACAAGCAAAGAGAAAAAACTATGATTAAAACTCAGAAACATATTAAAAAAAAAAAGATTTAACATGGTAATAAAATATGTTGTGTTCAGGGGATGGAGGGAGTTTATTGAAGTCTTCTTGGGCTCACATGGGAAATCATTTAATATATAAACTTGATATTCAGTCTAAGGAAACTGCAGAGCAACAGAAGAACCAACAATATCTCCTGTTTTCTCCTTTAATGAGTCGACTCTTCTTGTGCTTTCAGACCAAAGAACTACAGACTCTTCACAACCTGCTCAAACTCTTGGTACAGGACCTCACCACACGGATCAAGAAGGTTTCTGTCTCATTTCTACTCTGAAGCTCACCTTCTCCTGCTCAAACTGCTGACAAATGTTTCTGCTGCTCTAAAGTCTGGTCTCCAGAACTTCCTAAAAACTCTCAAAGTCTCTTCTGCTGCAGGTTGCTATGTAGAACTGTTCCAGAAAACCTCACTAAACCACATGGAGGGGCCTCAAGATAGTCGTCCAAATGAAACCATACAAAAACCAAACTAGCACAACCCAAATGCTAAAGTCTCCTGCAGCCTACCAGAGAACCTCTGAGAACAGAGAATCAGGACAGGAACTCTTACCTTCTGGACAACCAATGCTGGTTCTCAAAGAAGAATACAGAATGTGTCTGACCAGAAACCTCTGAAGACTCACTACAGCCAAGGTAAAGACACAACTCACCTGCACCAAATCCACTAATCACTGCACACATTACCACCATGTGCTAACTGTGGCTAAACAACCACATTTACCAAGACAACTATCCAGTACAAAGCCCTAAAACACACCAAGAAACACATTAAAGATGATTTTACTGCTGGAAGCTGCAAGCCAACGCCTAAAGAACAAACTAAAGCAATGGAACCAAACCCAGTTCAGTGGTGAAGAGAAGCAGAGGAAATGTTTATCTGCAGCTAAATAAAGCAGGAAGACACTGAGCTGCTCAGGTGTTCCTGATAACACCAAGCAGCCACCTGGACAGCCAATAGGAACACAGCTTCCTGGAAGTCCAGAGGGCTGGCTTAGTGAAGGAAATTTAATTTAAAGTTGAAGCAGAAAGTTAACAAAGAAAGTTGAAAACCACCTTCTGATACCTGAAATCTCTGAGTTTTCACACAAAGAACACCTGAACATGTCAAACTGGTTCCATAGTAGAACCATCATTGTAAAAACGTCATAGTATGGTGTGTTGCTCAAAAAATATTAGGACCTGGCTGTCTAGGGTCGCTGAGGAGCAACACAAAAACAGGACAAACGCTGGTTTCCAGGGGGTTAGGAGGATATTTATTTGAAAGAGGAAGTTTACAACAACACAACATGTGAGCAGAAAAATCACAAAGTCTGTCTTTAGTTCAGCTGAAAATATTAGTTGTCAGAGATTGAAGCATCTGAGGGCCTCTTCAAAGGAAAACATAGTTGATGAAGGTGTTCTGGAGCAGGACCAGAAAGACCACGACCAAGAAATTTTGGACGACATACTAAACTATGACGTTTTTGTCATGTTTTGGACGACATACTTTTTCACGCCCTCCTTTACATTATTTCATCATATGGCACGTTTTTACAACATGTTTCAAAAATTGCATTTTTTTCAACATAGTATAGTAAGGTGGTTTTTTTTGCGCCAAAATTCATGATGTTTTTTTTTTTCAAAGAAAACCTTTCTGGAGTGTTTTTCACGGCCTCCTTTACATTATTTCATCATATGGCACGTTTTTACAACATGTTTGGAAAATTGTATTTTTTTTCGACATAGTATAGTAAGGCGGTTTTTTTGCGCCAAAATTCATGACAATTTTTTTTTCAAAGAAAACCTTTCTGGAGTATTTTTCACGCCCTCCTTTACATTATTTCATCATATGGCACATTTTTACATGTTTGAAAAATCGCATTTTTTTTCGACATAGTATAGTAAGGCGTTTTTATTGCGCCAAAATTCATGACGTTTTTTTTTTTTTTTCAAAGAAAACCTTTCTGGAGTGTTTTTCACGGCCTCCTTTACCTTATTTCATCATATGGCACGTTTTTACAACATGTTTGAAAAATCGCACTGTTTTTCGACACAGTATAATAAGGCGTTTTTTTTGCGCCAAAATTCATGATGATTTTTTTCAAAGAAAACCTTCCTGGAGTGTTTTTCATGGCCTCCTTTACATTATTTCATCATATGGCACATTTTTACAACATGTTTGAAAAGTCACATTTTTTTTCGACACAGTATAATAAGGTGTTTTTTTTTGTGCCAAAATTCATGATGATTTTTTTTTCAGAGAAAACCTTTCTGGAGTGTTTTTCACGGCCTCCTTTACATTATTTCATCATATGGCACGTTTTTACAACATGTTTGAAAAATTGCATTTTTTTTGACATAGTATAGTAAGGCGTTTTTTTTGCGCCAAAATTCATGATGATTTTTTTTCAAAAAAAGCCTTCTGGAGTGTTTTTCACGCCCTCCTTTACATTATTTCATCATATGGTACGTTTTTACAACATGTTTCAAAAATTGCATTTTTTTCGACATAGTATAGTAAGGCGTTTTTTTTTGCGCTAAAATTCATGATGATTTTTTTTTCAAAGAAAACCTTTCTGGAATGTTTTTCACGGCCTCCTTTACATTATTTCATCATATGGCACGTTTTTACAACATGTTTGAAAAATCGCATTTTTTTTCGACACAGTATAGTAAGGCGTTTTTTTTTGTGCCAAAATTCATGATGGTTTTTTTTTCAAAGAAAACCTTTCTGGAGTGTTTTTCACGGCCTCCTTTACATAATTTCATCATATGGCATGTTTTTACAACATGTTTGAAAAATCGCATTTTTTTTCGACATAGTATAGTAAGGCGTTTTTTTTGCGCCAAAATTCATGATGATTTTTTTTTCAAGGAAAAGCCTTCTGGAGTGTTTTTCACGACCTCCTTTACATTATTTCATCATATGGCACATTTTTACAACATGTTTGAAAAATCACATTTTTTTTCGACATAGTATAGTAAGGCATTTTTTTGCGCCAAAATTCATGATGATTGTTTTTCAAAGAAAACCCTTCTGGAGTGTTTTTCACGCCCTCCTTTACATTATTTCATCATATGGCACGTTTTTACAACATGTTTGAAAAATCACATTTTTTTTCGACATAGTATAGTAAGGCATTTTTTTTGCGCCAAAATTCATGATGATTTTTTTTTCAAAGAAAACCTTCCTGGAGTGTTTTTCATGGCCTCCTTTACATTATTTCATCATATGGCACGTTTTTACAACATGTTTGAAAAATCACATTTTTTTTCGACATAGTATAGTAAGGCGTTTTTTTTGCGCCAAATTCATGATGATTTTTTTTTCAAAGAAAACCTTTCTGGAGTGTTTTTCACGGCCTCCTTTACATTATTTCATCATATGGCACGTTTTTACAACATGTTTGAAAAAACGCATTTTTTTTCGACATAGTATAGTAAGGCGGTTTTTTTTGTGCCAAAATTCATGATGGTTTTTTTTTCAAAGAAAACCTTTCTGGAGTGTTTTTCACGGCCTCCTTTACATGATTTCATCATATGGCACGTTTTTACAACATGTTTGAAAAGTCTCATTTTTTTTTCGACATAGTATAGTAAGGCGTTTTTTTTGCGCCAAAATTCATGATGTTTTTTTTTCAAAGAAAACCCTTCTGGAGTGTTTTTCACGCCCTCCTTTACATTATTTCATCATATGGCACGTTTTTACAACATGTTCGAAAAATCACATTTTTTTTCGACATAGTATAGTAAGGCGTTTTTTTGCGCCAAAATTCATGATGATTTTTTTTTTCAAAGAAAAGCCTTCTGGAGTGTTTTTCACGCCCTCCTTTACATTATTTCATCATATGGCACATTTTTACAACATGTTTGAAAAGTCGCATTTTTTTTCCACATCGTATAGTAAGGCGTTTTTCTTTGCGCCAAAATTCATGATGATTTTTTTTCAAAGAAAACCTTTCTGGAGTATTTTTCACGCCCTCCTTTACATTATTTCATCATATGACACGTTTTGACAACATGTTTGAAAAATTGCATTTTTTTTCGACATAGTATAGTAAGGCGTTTTTTTTGCGCTAAAATTCATGATGGTTTTTTTTTCAAAGAAAACCTTTCTGGAGTGTTTTTCACGCCCTCCTTTACACTATTTCATCATATGGCACGTTTTTACAACATGTTTGAAAAATCACATTTTTTTTCAACATAGTATAGTAAGGCGTTTTTTTGCGCCAAAATTCATGATGATTTTTTTTTTTCAAAGAAAAGCCTTTCTGGAGTGTTTTTCACGGCCTCCTTTACATTATTTCATCATATGGCACGTTTTTACAACATGTTTGAAAAATCACATTTTTTTTCAACATAGTTTAGGAAGG